>NW_020455488.1:308363-344177 GCF_003342845.1 Nothoprocta perdicaria
TCTCTCTCTCTCTCTCTCTTTCTCTCTCTCTCTTTCTCTCTCTCTCTTTCTCTCTCTCTCTTTCTCTCTCTCTCTCTTTCTTTCCCATAAACTCTTTATTTACAGACAACTCTGTGTTTTCAAGCCACTACTTGGGGGAGAATAGATGATTTGAGCCTCCACGGTCCAAAGGTTTTCACACCTTCACATTAAATTCACAGCATTACAGGGGCTAAGGCTGTTTCCCAGTTCARTCCTGTCCCTCTAAAGTTACTGCAGCATCTGTTCTTAGAATGGAAAGAGGGTTGCTAAATGGTAAGTACTGGGGTTATGTTTTATGACTGTGGGCCTGTTTCTCTGATGTTACTGCCAAGTGTTTACGAGGAGCAAGATCAAATTCATCCCCCAGTGGCCAGATTTCACTGGTTGTCTCCTTCAGATCATAGAATTTCGATGTTTTGACCTGCTTCTGCATAGTCTTTTGTATCTGGCTGATCATTCTCCATTGCTGTTTCACACCTATTCACRGCATGTTTCACATCTACTTGTATTTTGAGGAAACATTGCATCTGTGATCTCTGGAATTGACCACATAGTCAGCTGATTAACCAATACTTTGCAGTTCCTCATGGAAGAAGATAGATGCTCCTTGAGCACAACACTAGAGAAGTTCCACGATCTGCAGTTACCTGGGGGAGGATTTTATGCATGTATTTAATTATTTTAATTAGTTAGTCAAACAAAATAAATTGGTCATCTTAGAAGACACCTGGGATATAGGATCAGAAACATATTCAGGGGTCCAAGAGCAAACATTTGTCATCTTCCAATTAGCTATTAGCTGGTGTGTAGTGCCTGCCTCAACCTGAAAAGGGATCCTCCCTGGAGATCCAGTGAAATATCGGACAGAGGATTATAGATGGTAGAACAACAGATTTTCTTCTAGTATAATAATAATACTACTACTTAGGAATGAGACCTCATATATAGTGTATCATGAAGATCAGTGACATTCTCCTTACAGCCATTTTTACAGGTGATGTTTATAGTGAAGTTGCCAAATGCTTTTCCTCATAAAATCCCCTTCACATCTCATAGAAAACAAAAGCGTATTCTAATGATTAAAAGTGTATTTTTATAAGAAGACTGAAGGACGGTTTGGATGAACTGAGTTCAGGGTATACCTTGCACTTGGAGTACTTGACTATGCAATCTTAATATCTCTTTTTTCTCCTCCTGAAGTTATTACACAGTTTAAGAATGAGGAGTACAGAGATCTCCATACACAAAACAGACTGGCACCAGGTAGAAATCACAGGAGAAGTCTAGTTTCAGGCTAAAGCCTGCATTGGCTCAGCAGGAGAGATGCCCCACTATAATCTAGCAAGAGATGACAGACTTTTATAAGAAAAAATACCCGCTTCAAATCTGTACTTCAGTTTGCCTGTTAATACAGTGCCAAACTGAGTTCAGACTATGGAGAAATGCCCTCTGCTCCTTTGAACAATCTTTGCTTTTCAAAAGCAGATGAATTTTGAGGAGACAAAGACACTGACATGACATTTTAAGGAAAGAGAAGACAGACACAGGTTGCTYTTCCTGAAAACAGTATCTTCTGAAATCCTTTCATTTTCCATTAGAATAACAATTAAGAAGGTTGATAATTATCTGTGTTTCGTAGCTCTTGATAGAAACACCAGACAGCAAGGAGCTGACATGCTCCTGGTTTATATTTCAGAAGATTAGTTACATGTCAGTGAATTATAGATTTTATTCTAAATTAAATGAACCATTACATGTTCAATATCGTGCACTTAGAGAGCTGTAAAACTCTGGAATAAAATTAACAATAAAAAAGAGAAATTATCCAATGCATATGAAAGTGCAACTAGGGTGCAGAACTCCCTAGTCCTTGCTGTTTTCTTTCATGAGTTATTGCTTTCTTTTTCCTTCTGCTGGGCTTAGTTATGTTAGGCTCTAATAATAGTGTGGTTGCTGCAGCACAGGCTTCAGCAAACCCCTGCTGGATGCTATATAAGAATTCAGATGAGCAGAGCAGGTTGATTTTCCTGCTGCCATTATCATAATGCTGCAACTCAACACAAGCTACCAGAGCGTGTTGGCTCAGGCAAATCTTGTACTGGCCTGTAATGTAGACCCAGAGCCTCTGCAAAGGATTCTGCATTGCCAACATGTTCTGGATCAGCATGATGTCAAAATCTTTTGTCATAATTAGAGATTAAACACAATGTTTTATCTGAAGTTTAACATTGCCTTCCCACAGGCTTCTGGATCAAAACTCGTATTTTGGTTTATTCATAAGCAACAGACTAACCAAAAGGAAGGACCRAGTGGTTAACATATTAATCACAGCTTGCGAACTAAGGCTCCCTGTGATTCTTTTTTTGTTTTTGTTTGTTTGTTTAAATGTGAATAGGGGCTTGCCATTTCATTTCCCTGTATCTTAGACCTCCATTGCTAGGGAATAGTTAATAATCTTACCTTCCGTATCCCCTGCCATTCAGCTTTATGATGAGATCTTAAAGAGACCAAGAGACCTGTATTTTCCTGTTAGAATTACACGTGTGTCCAAAGGAAACATGAAATTCCCATATACTTTCTTCATTGCTTGAACATTGCTCTGTGTTGGAAAATTTTGGGGAGGGAAAGAAGTGTAATTCAACTTGTATTTTTGGCTTTTTAACAGATATTTCCAACAATGGAAAATTTCAGAAGTACACCGACGGCAGAGCAAGAAGGAAGGAGAATGCTCTTAGAAAGCCTACTTTTTCCAGCAAATAAAAAAGGAGAACAAAGCAAATAAGTTTATCTTAAGAAACATGTAATACAAGTTTTCTTCTTGATCACACTGTAAACATTGATTTCAATGGAATTACCCAAGTGCAGCTTCAAGGAGGATTTGGCTTGTGTGCGCGTGGCAGGGCAGGATGGCAGGGTGCCAGAGCTTTCTCATTCCCTCTGGCTCCTTTTTCTGGGAAGGAGACTGCAGGGGGAAAACCCCAGAGCACATGTACTCAAAATAGTTCATCAAACAGATCAGTCATCCAAGCCATAAAAAAAAAAAAAAAAAAAAAAGAAAGATATTCAAGTATTCTCCGGGTCCTGTGATAAAACATAGAGTTCTGACCTAACACATACTCCTGGCATAAAAAATCTGGGGCATCATTTTATATGGTGCAAAAGTAAACTCGGGAGATGATGATAAGATGTGTCAGTTTAAGGAGGGGAGAATGTGTGTTTGGACCCAGAGGGTTGTGGTTCCCACACCACTGACAGTACAAGATGCTGCTCAACAGCTCCAAGCATGAAGCATCACCCAAGCTGTTGAGCTGTGACTGCAATAAAATCCTAATCCCTGCAGTGCACATCAACCAGTGGATTAAATATTCACCACCACTACCTAAACTATAGCTAGGACTTAKGGCTGCTTGGTCACATGTGGTCAACAAAAGACCTCCAGTGGTTTCATCCAAAACTTYGGCAGATAACAGCAGGATACACTGTGGGATACACGCTGGGTCATATCCATCTCCCCAAGGGGAGAAGATAATAAACCCCGCAGGACTGAAGCTGAACAAGGAGCATCTATGGAATGGCTTTAAGGAAAGATTTATGATGGTTTGRTAATTGCAGCCCACCAGTGAAAACACATATTTTAATAGTGCAATGACTAGAACTAATGTCGTATTTCTGCTAGCTGCTGCCAGTGGATTTGCTGATGTGCTTAGTTTCCAGGTTCAGGCCTAGAAGACCTTACTCATCACAGCTCTTAATGCTCCTGTCCTACTGCAAGGTCTGTCACCTGACTTGATGAATAGTTACTAGTATTAATCATCGGAGGGATCCAGCCTCTTCTCTGCACATTTGCCTGAAAAAGTGATCTCTTTGTGGAAGCTCTTAATGGATTTCTCAAGCTTTTCTCTTTGGTGACACGCAATGCTTGAAATTCAAAGGCAACAACAAATGAAAGGGATKAAAAGAAAATAGAAAAATGGAAACATAATTACTCTGTGTCAAGTATTATGCTTTYGTAACTGAAACTTGCAGGAGATGTTAGGAAATTTAGTGTTTCCAGGAATTGGATTTTAGGGTGCCCTTCCCTGACACACAGCTATGCTGCCACCCTGCACTCCCTCTCCCAAACTTAATTGACTTGCAATTAGCAGTTGGGGTGGGGGGGGCAGGGGAGGGGGGGTGAAAAGTAGCCACTAGAGATTAATTGCATCTCTCAAAAACCTCACTCAAACTGACAGGGAAAATGGCCTTTGTGCTTCTGTCCTTCTGTCCACAACATCCCTTAGCAGAGAAAATAAGAAGATGAAAGTTCTTATGGCTTTCTTTTTTTTTTTTTTTTTTAAATGCCAGAGGGAAACTGCCAGGTCCCCACTCAAGCTTGGACAGACTCTGGAGCTGCATGAGCACGTTGTTATTTCCATTACAAAAGGACAAAAATGATCTGATTTTCATAGGCAACAAAAGGAAACCATTTCTGTCAGCCTCTCCGATCTGYCTTGGACAGATCCCCATGATCTCCTTCTGAAGTCACGTCTTCCCATTCCTKCCAAAGGTCTTCTCTCCCCTTGTTTCCTTCTTATTTTTTGCACTTAATCTTTTAGGATGTCCTTTAGTGCATTTTCCTCTTTACTCAYTGGCTTTCTATCTTTGGGATATTTCTTATGCCTGGGCAACTCCTTCATTTATGAACAGAAACCCAGTCATCGCCTTCATGATGATTACACACACATCTACCCTTCCATTCAGAACCTGCTTTGACCCATACCGAGATTTCAGCCTCTCTGACCTCTCTCTGTCTGGCCATCACCACCAGCTCAATTTGGCAGCAAAAAACCTTAGAATCTCTCCTCTTAAAATTCCATAGACCAAGCCACTATATCGTATATAATTCAGAAATAYGGGGAGTAGACTTTATTTTAGGTCATTGTGTGAGTTGTTTCTTCTGTGTTGCCCAGGCCTTTCCTCAGACCTGCCCTTTCATTTAACTGCAGAGTCCAATTTGGCTTTTATGTTTCACTGTGAAAGTGGGGAGGGATTTTCACGGGTGCAAAACACGTTAGATCTTTGCTGCACTTCCATATCCAATCAATACAAAATATATTTTCATTTYATAACTTACAAGCTCTTGTTTCCTGCTGTGTGTGGAGCAGAATCCAAGAATATTATCAGCAAAAAATCAACTAACCACCATTACAAAAATAATGCAGGGAAAATTGTGTGTTTGATTCCAAAATATCCAAATGATCACACTATGAGAGTTACCAAAATGTAGCCACTACATCAGCACATTACCATAATCTAGAGGGAAATTCTCATTCTGGGGTATGCATCATAATTTTTAACAATTCTAAAATCGAGSTGCTGCCAAACAAAGCCTTAATAAGGCTCTTGGAGGGTCTCCCAAGGGTGCCAATCCAGCAAGAAAACAGGCAGGATTTGAAATGGGACTTGTAAGAAAGGTTTCTTTGGACACCTTACAGATTTCCATGGGAATTCCACCAGACTGAGATGCTTTTTTTACACTGAAACAGCACATTTCTGATGAAAAAAAAAAAAAAAAAAAAAAAAAAGGTCTTTCTGAAAATTTCAAACCTGCACCTCTATGCATTACGTGGGAGCTGAGAACAAGAATGAGGAGAGTTAAAAAAACTCAGATATGTTCTTGAACTTGGGATTTACCAGTGAATAGCAAGTGTTTGCCTTTTCTTTCACCCCGAAGAGTGAAGCTGTGACTCTTTGGCCCTTCTGATGCAGGGATCTTTGGATCAAACTCAAAGAGCAAAAAACCTCTTTTGCTCAAATTCTCATCACTGCTTGCAGCTTCCACGGTATCTAACAGGACGCTACAAGCTCAGCCTGGAGATGTGGCCCATCCAACCCATCCTGCCAAGTCTGAAGGCCAGGTGCACTGCACAGAAAATACATAAATAGATTTAAAACATTCAAGAAGGGCACTGCAAGGTGCTTTGATCCTGCAACCTTTGTCTGTGCGGAGCCCTCAAGCAATGGCAACTTGGATAGCAATTTGACTAAGGCAAAGTCTTGCCAAATCCTATCTTGTATCTGGTATCACTTCTAAGGGGTTTGCAGTCTCTGTGATTTCCCCATGTGCTGCTGATGTTGTGGTGTTACATGAATGATCGAGTCCGAAATACATACGTGATATCTCTTGGGCCCTTGTTCTGTCTCAATGGTTTCAGATGTGGCTTTTCACCCCTCAGCATCTTGCAAGGATCAATGTTTGTGGAGGATTCTGATTTGGCTCACATTACAGAGTAGGTTTCATTATACAGATATTAATCCTCAAGGYACACTGTAATTCTCTGCCTTACATTACTGGAATTTTTTGCATCTTTTCTAGGAACTAAGTATTGATCCCTGGAAAATGAACAACAATTAAAATAAAATATAGACAACTGCAATCCCAGGGGTCCCATTAGAGGATGAAATGCTTCATTAACACCTCATAAGAACACTCAGAGCACGAACAGAAGGAAAACTTCTTTCTACATCAGTGGTGAATGRTACCCAGAAAGAAATGCTTTTTAAACTTCCTTCTATTAGTCTACATACATATTATGCTTGTATTACTAAACCGGTCAGCTAAGCTGAATTGCTCGCTCTTTCTACCATTTCAAACCATATTTTTCACTTTAAAAATGTTTTATCGTGTTCCAGCTTAAACCCATTACCAAGCAATTTAATCTTAAATGAAGTAAGACAAATTTAAACCATTACGGAGTCCATAATTAGTTTGATAAAACCAGGTCATACAGTAAATTAAACCAACACTACTCCATATATCCATAGGCCTTAAAAATCTTGACTGTGCGGGACCTATACTAATTAAACTGTTGGAAATGGTAGTCTTCAAATCTCAGCTTTCAAGTTTTGACTGAGGCAAAGCTTCTCAGTTTAGAAAAGACAATAAATTTCTGTGACATTTGAACATCGTGGAAACACTGAATCTTTACCCATGATTATATGGTTTCCACATATCTATTTAATGTTTAATAAATGATGGAAAGAGGAAGCTGTGCAATGTGCAAAACTTGCTGATTCCATTAGCCAGCAGTATCTCTGCAAATCAAGCCTCTAAATGTTACTGAAGTCATAGTTTGCGTATTCATTGGTGCCTAAAAAAGTGATAGAAAAACACACTAAACTAATATTATTCAGTAAAATACAAATTATTGTCAGTGAAAAACACAGGAGAATAATGCTCCAAAACTGTTAGATATAAAACAAAGGGTAAGGAAGCCTTGGCTAATCATAGAGTATATGGTGGAGACAGCATTTGACTAAGCAGGGTCTGTAGCTTTATTCTTTCACTCTGATGCATCCCCCAACTGTGAGCAGTTGTAGGGGTCATCCTAGCTCCTCCTTTTCAGGTGTAAGGGATACTTGGAGCCCCATGAATGAGAAAATTCCTCCCATTGGAAATCCTATCTCAGCCCAGTGAGGGAGCAGATAATCCAGTCATGRATCTGACCTCCTAATGCCCCAAATGCTCTTGTTCTGTATTTTCTGCCAGGCTTCCCACTGACCGTATTCATCCAACTTCATCCAGCTGAGAGACCTATGGCACGGGAGACATCAACAATGTTGTGTAAATATTTATCTTATACAATCAGTTTTCAACCTAAGGTTTTATGAGGTTTCTGGTTTACTTCTGAGAAATCCAGAGTAACTATGACTAATGTTCCCTGTCAGTTGGCTTAAATCTCTCAGCTGGGAAATGCTTAGGGGACCTGMAACTCCAGGAAGGTTGAAAACCAAGGCAGTGGATAGACAGATAATGTCAGTCAGTCAGATACTGTTAGTATCTGACAGAAGAAATATCAATACTTGGAATGACTGATGGAKAATGAAAGAAGTATCATCCACAGTCAAAAAGAAAATAAAAAGATCTGAAAGCCGCGTGTTGCATCCATTCAATTTGTGACTTTTTATTTTTCCGTTTTTTAAGCTGATTCAATTTTGCTCCTCAGTATAATCCCGTGATCCAGGAATCCTTTAAACTAAACAAATGTAGAGTCACCTTTATGGCAGCAGCATTAAGTGCATCATGCAGGTCACAGTGGCCACCTAAGCTGAGCTCCTCTGATCAGTCACTGAGGGGAATGAAGACTGAGAGGAAGAAAATAGAGGATGAAGAAGGAAAGATGTTCCAAACTGGGACACAGAAGGAAACAATGGGCAATTTAATCATTTTTCATAAAAAGAAAAGCCCTTTTTTTTTGCATGTTCATCTTCTTGTGTTTGAGATTCTAAAGTACTCTAAGCCACTTGAAATGAGAGATAATGTAATGCTTTTGGCTGGRATCTGGACATTTGAGTCCTGCCAGGTTATGAATAAACATACCTTGATTTACATATTCATTAAATATATTCTTACTAGGTTGCAGCCATTTCAGCTSTCTCTCAGATTGTGGTCAAAATGCCAGCAAGGTCATACTAAGAAATACAGAATTCACGAGAGTGTTTCCCGATGACAGAAATGCATCAGTTTAGGATAAAAGAATAAAAGAAAGGAGAAAGCAACGCTTGGGTCCTACTGTGAATACAGGTGGCGAAGGTTTGAAGGAACTTTTGTGGATGTATGATATCATTAATAGGCATGACATTGATGGATACCTCTTGTTGCTGCCACTGGAACAATGTGACCTAGATTAGCTCATGAAATAGAAATTCAGATTACGGTGAAGACAGTGAGTGCCTGTTGCCTCAAGGAAACTTGAAGAGTGTTATGGTGAAGAAGGAAAAAAATAAAAGCATGCAAAAATTACACAACTTTTGTTTAAAATGCACATGTTCCAGGCATCCTTGAGAACAGCAAATCTACCTAAACCATGGCTGGATTTGGGACATATCTAAA
Organism: Nothoprocta perdicaria; assembly: GCF_003342845.1. Lineage (NCBI taxonomy): Eukaryota > Metazoa > Chordata > Aves > Tinamiformes > Tinamidae > Nothoprocta > Nothoprocta perdicaria. The sequence continues at coordinate 317,257 of NW_020455488.1, forward strand.
TATCTGCTGCACAAAGYTGAACACTTCATTTCTACCCAAGGTCGTATTTCCAAAGGTATTAAAAGTACAAAGAAACACCTTGTGACTTTCTCCGAGGCGCTGCATCTCTCCTCATGTGGCAYGAAGCGTTATGATACCTCTGAAAATATTCAACTACGAGCCTATTTGTATCTTCAGCTGCCAAGGCAGGATTACAGGGGGACACATGCATACATGTAGGCCACATCCATACTAGCACAGTATCTGGAGCTTAAGCTCACAYTTGAGCTAACCTTCAGTATTAACAACAACACCAAGAACACCTCCTTACTGGGTGCTGTCTGGCTCAAGGTTGGAGCGAACAAACTGGTCTGCTGAGCAAAGACACTCGGGTATCACGAGAGATAAAAAAGCAGGAGCTTATTATTGGCAGCACGGCTGCAGGCAGATCTTGCCGTGCAGCACRACAAACTCAAGCACACACAGGCGCGTTTAACAAGAACAATATAAACAGTGCCAGCACCAGTTATGTTGGGAATAAGTGATGCAACTTTTTGTTGCTACTTTTCTTTCACACCTTCAAGCGTTTTGACCGAGCTGCACCACAGAAATGTGAGAAACGTGTCAGCTGTTGGAGGGATGCAGGAATACTGCTATTCTGAGCAGGAGAGAATAAAATCAGTCACGGAGCCGATATGTAGATCACTGAAGAGTTTACTTATTGTCATCAGGTATGGTTGCCAGAACTTGATGTCTTTGATGGCACATCAGCAACACAGAGACATGAAGCCATCTAAGAATCAGAATTATTTGTCACACTTTGAAAGACTGATACCTGACAGCTGGTTTAACGGGTTATCAGGCATCACGAAAACACTCTCATAAATGAACAAATTCAATTCATCCATCAGAACCTACAAGTGATCCCATCCTAATTTTGGAGGCCCTGGGATTATCAGGAACACCTGARGTCTCTGCCCTTGTAGCAAAAGTGATTTTTCCCAGTCACTCTTCAAAGCTGTCCATCATAGTGTCACCCTCCAAAGTTCATGTCAAGAGACAGAATTTCTAATTTCTCAGCACACACCTCTAAGAAGACTCTGAAGTCAACAGAACCACAGGCATGAGGAAATAGAGGAGTGCAGAGAGAAAATCAAACCTAACTGTACTGTGATTAAATTACCAAACACAATGGTAATGTGTTACTACAGCGGCACATAAATCAGTCATTCATTAGTATGCCATTCACCGCAGGGCACTTTTAACTAGTGACCCCTGTAGAAGCAAATGCCCTTTCAGCACCTGTCCTGATGTGACTCCCAGAGGTTCACAGCGATGCAGGGGCTGAGGCACCATTTAGTACCTACTGCTACTGAGAAATAGCAAAAGACTTTGCAAAACAGCAAAGGACTTTAAAGAAGCTGTAAAAGATAAAACTCTTTGCAAGCAGCCGTAACAGAGCAACAAGGTYGTGTCAGCACCGCTTTATCCTCATTGGCTTATCTTTTGTTTTGGAAGAATAAAGTGCTGATGATAATCTCTGGCTTTGGGTGCAGATAGTTTAGAGACACTGCAGTCTACAGAAGGTGCTCTGTCTTCTTTGCTGGTGGTGTGCCCAGTGACATTCAGGATAGCTGTGATGGGGTAAAGACCCCAGAATTCGACCTCAGATCAACTGCCCTGCAAAGACCCCACTGTAAATGACTGCACTGGATGAGAGCAAAGGTCTGTCTAGTGCTGTATCCTCTCCCTTGCCACAGCCCAAATCAAAAGGTAGGCTGGGCTCTGCCTGCTCTCATAGCCTTCCTAAAGCAGAGTTAGATTCAAGTAGCTCTGCACTGCACTTGTACATCAACAAACAGATTCTGGAAAGTAACAGGGGACACCTAGTAAAAGCTGGGGGCTTTTCAGTGCTAACCCTATACACCAATGACACCCATTGAGATCAACGAACCATGTTGTTTATTTGGTATTTTGATAAATTATAGCCCTGAGGTGCAGCAAGGGCCAGATTTTTAAAGCTATTGGGCTGTTTAAGTCTCATTGATTTCAGCATAATTGATTTCAGTGGGAGTTAGGTGCCTATATTCCTTCACACTTTGGGCCAGTTTCTTCTGTGTAACTGTACCAATTAAGCAGGAGAGCTATTTATCAGGAGCCCCATTACATTGAATCAGTGGTGCCCAATTACATCTAAATAAGCAGTTCAGCTATTCTGATGGCTGAATGGGCTGCACGCTGATGCCTTTACAGTGGCACCACAAATGACACACAGAACCCCTTCTATTGTCTCCCATTTACAGAAACACTTATCTAGGAAAAACATCCCGTTTCCTCAATCCAAGCCACCATTTTTTAGCCTCTCACCAGGTCATTCTGACATTGTGCAGGCTGACGGTGTAATGGATACGAGCAAGGGAAGCAGGCTGAGTCCAAGTCTAAATAAGTGGGGCTTACATAATTAGAGAGTGAGAGAAAGGGAAACTGGAATCAAAGACAAAGGCTTTTCAAGGTTTCCAAGGCAGCAAGTGGCTGCTCCTTATACAGCAGGCACCACAATTATGTTTCCGATTCTACAGCATCGGTTTCCTCTATGATSATAAGGGGGAAAAAAAAGAAAAACTCTTTTGAAATGTGCCTTTGAAATAATAGTGAGAAGATGTGGGACATTTTGCTCCACATGAGTAGTTGTAGCGATATCTTCATTTATTTGATATCATCTTCTGACATTCCATTTTATTTGCAGGCAAGTCATTTGTAACGTTATGTACAGAGGATTCTGGTGTCGTGATCTTTAACTTTTGCCAGGCATCTAATACTGAAGATCATTCAGCCATGATGAAACTGGCTGGAGRAAATTACTCTCCTGCAAGACATGGAGGCCAAAGACGGTATGAAAGATGTGGGGCTGCTTTGTCATTTATTGCTCCATATTCCGTATGTTTGGCTGATGGGTGTAGGGAAAGGTTCCTTTATTAATATACTAGTTCATATGAATCACAGGCAGCTGAAAGAAAAACTCCCAGCCCTGCAGGCACTGCCATGACTGAACTGAACACCCTTTAAGGAAACCTTGGGATGCTGCTGCAAAGAGACATGAGGGGGATAGGTCTGGAGCGTTCATCCCTCCCCAGCACAATGCTTTGGGCATCAGTCTTCCAAGAAAGGAGAGAAAAAGTAGAAAAAGAAAATGCATCTCCTATAAAGCCGTCAGAATGACACAAAAAGGTAGAGCGGGTGAAGAAGCCGACTGTAGCAACTATAGGAATATTTCCCTAGACAGATGGATCTAGCTATATAGGTCAAATTTTTGCTTTCTGCCAGCCTTTTTTCTCACTCCTAGGATGACACCAGCTGCACTGTGATGAACTGCTAGTCCTTCGTTCTTGAAAGGAAATTTTTCCCAGGTGCCAAATCCAATCAGGACTATGTAGGTAATTTCCCAATTAGCTCAGGCCTCCTTCCAGGGCTGGCTGCAAACGAGAACAGCAAAACACCCACCTGCCACCTCCCGTATAAATTAAGGACAGGCAGCTACTGGCCTCTCCTAAGCAGGCAYATCAGGAATATTAGGTTACAAGGCAACTCATGTGTGTGAATTCCTGTTTGTGCTGCAGAATTGCACCTTTGAAGGGGATGCAGAAGGAAGGCCTGGGCACTGCACTGCAGCAGCTATGTGCCAAAGCAGTGTGAGATGAAGGTTGCTTTAGCTGACCTCTCTGCCTTGGTGAGTGAATGAATTCCTCCATTAAGTGATGTTAAGAGGGTTTTTTTTTGTTGGTGGTGGTGGGGTTTTTTTTTTTGAGGAAATATTTCTTCTCTATAAATCCCTGTAAGGTATGCTCTGAGCACTACTTGTCATTACTCTAAAGCAAGTTGTTTATATATTTTTTTCTTAATTAGAGGCAACTTTCTCATTATATGCAAGGACTGCATATTAATTCCTCATCTGGCTTTTGTGCCAAGTGTGTGTGGCACTTAGCCTCATCGTTTCAGCTGAATTAATGATTGTTTCTGAGGTACCTTCCTATTTGGCTATAAATTGGCCCCAAAAAGCTGTGCCTTCAGTGCTTTCAGCTTCCTCCCTTGAGGGAGTTTTGCACAACTGTGCCAGGCAGGTCAAAAAMCAATTTAGGTGGGCCTTCTAACACTGCATGATCATTTATTATCAGAATAAAAGCCTTGTTCTTCACAGGGGTAAGAACAAGCACAACCACTACATGGYTTCCCTCAGAAGGTGTCCAGACATGCACCTTTGAAAAGTAGCGTTGGTTGCTTCTGCTAAGGGAAAAATAAAATAACTATTTTTTTTGCTTTCCTGCACCTTCATTCCTGAATCTCTTCCTCTCCCTTTCCCTGCTCTCATAAAATTGTCACTCCAATGTTGAGCCAGACTRACTGCCCCCCTGCAGTTTTTATTTTAAATGTGCTGGTCCTGACAGGTGTGCAAAGGAGGACATGGGACACRAGGAGTAATTAATTAATCCAAGCTCATTACTTGTAGGATCCTGCACTTCAGACAAGCATCAGTGTAACTTTGTCTTGCCATGGAGGGATAAATAACGGTGCTGCTTGGCCAAAAGCTTAGTGAGTAGGGGAACAGGCTCCAAACATTCACACCCCAAGGTGARAGCTGGGCTGTTTCTTTTGTGATTAGCTAATGTTCTCACACATGAGGCTGTAAAAACTGCTAAGTGGAATGCAAGGGCTCGTGGGCTTGTGCTGTGAATAACACGTAAGGACACTTCCTTGCAGTGAGAACAGGGCAAAAGACACAAAGTTAGAGCTAGAAAATGCATTAAAGTTATAGCAGAAGCCAAGGAGGATAGGCAAGAGCTGGCTCACCAGGGGTGCACTGCTGAAGTAGTAGGTAGGGGTAGTAAAAGGGGAGGAAAAAAACTCACAGTTTTGAATACTGCCTTTTCTAGCTGAAGCGGGAAGTGGCTTAAACAGAGGGTTTGATTCCTATTGTTRGAACAGGAGTAGAGTGAGGCTCTGAGTGTGTTTTCTGTTGAGTCCTTTTATTGAGACCACAGGAATCTTGCAGTTGTCTGTCTTCAGGTATTTAAAAATGTATGGTCTCCTACAGCTGTAAGACCTCGTGCCTATCATCCTTCCTTAATTGACTATCCCTAGTACCACAGCAATTGTTTCTACCCTGTTTCCTTTCAGATAACATTTTCTTAAGCCATAAATACCTCTACTCAGTTATTCTTGAGATCAGACTCCTATAATATTTAATGAGCACTTGGCCCAAAACAGGAATGATCTCAGGACCAGGGGATCTCTGAGGAGGACTTCAGCCCAGGTTAGCACTTTTATTTTTACTACTAAGTGCGACTAGTCTCTAGTGTGGAGAAGTGAGGGTCCTAGCCAAGAGTTTTAATACTTTCCAAAGGCTTTTTGCAGTTGATGCAGCCTGGCTAATAAGCTTATAGCATGTGCACAAGCTTTTAAGTGTCTGCTCCAAGTGCGCCATTCTAGCCCTTTGAGTTTGGCCTTACATGTACTATTTTTGGCTCGTGCTAATGACTGACATGATGTCCTGCTGACTGTGTTATTTCACATCCTGGAAACACTGTGGGCTCTGACTTACAGGCCTCGCAGTTTGGAAAACACACATTTTTCTCTAAATCATCAGAGTTGGAGTGTGTCCTAGAGGAGTCACCTGGCAATGAGAGAGTGGGGAAAAATGAGGGAGATACTGCAAAGCTTTAGTACACCCTAAACGAAAGGGTGGCATATTTGATCAGTTGGAATCCTGAATATTGGTGTAGAAGAGTATTTATAGATATGGGCTGCTCTAGCCCTGCTTAAAAATGCTGGCAGAAGTTAGAGGGGGAATTCAGATTACTGTGTCGGATGGAAGTGGCTGGTCTGCGCTGCACTGCTCCAGAAATCTTAGTGGTTTCAAGTAGTTTGAGGTAGAGTACATATCATGCATGATGCCATGTGTTCAGTCCCTTGTCAGGAGGCCAATTGCCAAGATTTGTGTACTGTGAGTATAAGTTTGAATAAAATATTATTGGAAAGAGAGCTTGTGCAGACTTATCTTAGCTCATGGCATGTGGAAGTTTTTCCACACTACAACATGGTAGTTGTTTCATAACTGGGCACTATGTCAGTATTTAATTTCTAACCTTTGGCTGTGCATCCTTTCACAAAAAGGGAAGCTTTTCTTGAACCTTGCTAGCTTCAAATTAATGCTTCAAATATAAATATATATTGCATGTATTTCATCTATAATTCAAACTTCTGTGTAGATAAATCCAGCCTAGAGGATACAATGCCTGCAGCAATGGGCTATGGATTGCACCCTGATATTTATCACTAAGTAGTTCCCATTTCCTCTGACACATGCAACAATAAAGTGCTCAGAGTACTGGAAGGACAGCTGAGTTTGACACAGGTCTCATTGATTCAGTGGATAATAATCCTTCCTCTGGCAATGTGAATAGCCTTGGCAGTGCCCAAAATGTCTCTGTGGCTGCTGAGGAGGTGCCAGCTGCTGACATGGTGGAGACTGAATTGAGCCTGGGGATGGGGGAGGGAGGATCCTTTCTCTTTCTGGCTGCAAAACAACAAGGGGCAAAAAGGCAGGAATATCTGCCCAATTACATGGGTTTCCCCTGAGATGACCCCGGGGATGTATTTATTCTAATTTCATTGAACTTGGCAATTGTTTGCTGTCAGTCAGCCAGCTTGTTTCTTGCTGAGCTTCTAAAGGCTCATGAGATCGTTCTTTCAGTGTCTACACGTCTCTCTTAACCTCACCACAAGCTATTACATCWGTGGGTCAAGTTCTGCCAGGTTTGGCAGAGTCTTGAAAGCCACAAAGGCAACATGTACTTACAGATTTCTGGGAGTGAAGTCCTGCTATCACCATTGGTGAAGGAAAGGCTGAATCATGATCTTGATCCTGATTGAACCATTGGATGAAGCACTTGTAGCTGGTGCATTCATGATGCTCCCACTCAGGGCCTGCTCAAAAATGAGACTTCCTGGAGCACTGTACAGGCACACCACTGTGAGAAACCAGGCTTCTTTGGTTGCTTTGCTTGTGAAATAACTTGATTTTATTGAATACACAAATGACTTTAGCTCCTGTTCCCCTTTCCACTCAAGTCACTGGTGAAGCTGGGTTTAGGGATGTGCAGGCAGAGCAAGACAGGTTCCCTCTGCTGCTGCTGTGATAGCTTCTTCAGAAGAGGACTTTCAAATGAGGTCTGGCTATTTAATGTATCAATGAATGCTGACTTTGGCCTTACACTTGAAGAAAAACCTACAAACAATTCTGTAAACCCAGAGGAGAGTCCTTCCATGCTTATGTTTGTAGATACTCTCAAAATGATTAACCAACCTAGCAGTAATGGCTCAGTATACTTGCAGAATGCTGCTTGAGTTAATATCCAGATACCTTTCTGTATGGGAAAGGTATTTTATAGTTGGCTGAAAACTGRGTTGGTTAATCATAAAAACTGGAGTCATTTGAGTGAGAGGCACCTCAGAGATGAGCCTCTGAAAAGAGGAGAAAAGGCTGCTACAGTACCTAAAGGTTACAGATCCTGCACCATCATCTGGAAGAAAATGATGCCTCATTTGAGTTGAGGAAGGCTTTTGTATTTTTTAGTGTGCAAATATGTAACCATTATTGTATTGATATTGTATAAAGTGAGTTTTAAATTTGACAAAAAGCATGCTATTCCTAGGAGGGGAAAAAGGCATGTTTAGATGTATAAACTAGAGTTACAAGACTGACCAATAATCAAGAGAAATGTGTTTAATCACATTTTCTTAATGGTCCTGTTTTGCAAGATACTATGGGGAGTAAGGAACAGTGTGCCATGTCTTTAAATACCAGACACAGTTCTTGCACTGACAGTATGAGATGATGATCTATATCTGTAATTATAACCAGTTTGGATCTTCCACACTTGATTTGGCTTCCTGCTGGTGAGAGTATTGTGCCAACATCTTTCCCTTTCAGGCTTTTACACTGAAGCTAAAAGAACTTTCCAGCAAGTCAGCCCTCTCTGACATAAGCTTAGCACTAGCTAATGTTTGCAAAACACCGAAAAGATGTAAAACACCCAAGAAATGCTGCTTGTTCTAAATGATTATCAGAACAGGTGGGTAATACATATGCAGCATGTCTGTAGTGACTGGCACAGGGCAAAGGGAGGAGGAAAGGTCTGCAAGGGTTGCATGAGAAGGAGAGCAGTAGTGAAGGTCTTGCAAATAGCAGTGAAAAGCTCAAGGGCAGCATGGTTAAGCATGTGGGACTGGAGTTTTGCCCCCAGCCTCCACTCCAGATTGGAGTGCATTTATTGCAGCTACAAGACTAACACTTTCCTTGTGCTAACTTGGGCTTGTTGGAATGTATCTTTTCCCCTTCTCCTTCTGAAGTTTCTGCTGAGGTCATGTCTGCCCTCCAGATCTATATCATATGATATAGATGCCACAGTTGAGTTTGCTGATGGTGGGATTTCTTCCCTCATGCCATGTCCTTACTTTTACTTGTGATAGTCTATCATACTACCTACTCATCCAGTTGGGAATTYAGCATATTACTGAACTTCACTCTGAGAGCAAAGATTCAAAAAGGAGGCAAAAAAATCTCTTATTCRGAAAACACTAACTAGATAAAATCTCAATGAACCTCTTGGTCATTCCTGAAAGCTAAATAGTCTGTACTGAAGTTTTCCTTTTCCAGCTTAACTCTAAAGATGACTGATGTTTTCTCTGCCTGGGGAATTTCTGCTAATAAGGTCTGAGCCCACTCCTGCAATTTCCTTTCAAGCTAACTAATGTTAACTTATCCCAAAGGAGTTGCTTTAGCTTCAGGACTCCACCTTAATTACTGCCACTTTATCCATAATCTGGGCTTGCTTATTACTGGCCTGTCGTCTTTCTAAATGTAGTGAAGTTCTGGAATCTGAAGAACTTGGAATTGTAGAAAGGAGCCAGGGATGTAGAGAAAGATCTAGAAATAGTCATTAGGTTAGCAAGGCTCTCCTTGGGAGCCTCCAAATTTCCAAAGATGGAAAAACAAAACACAAATGGAATCCAAGGGTTTAGTGGCTTTAGGAAGTAATCCAGCTGAAGCATTTTCCACAAGATAATTTGGAGGAAGTTAGGATTTAGACAGACGGAGACTATACGGTAGGTATGAATTAAGTTAACAATTAAGGTTGGGAAAAGGAAAGTAGTTTTCATGCCCAAAACTTCATGTTTACCTTTTTTAATTAAATGATTCATTTTGAATGTGCCAGTTGCAGGGGTGAAAGCATTTATCTCTTCATGCTGAGGCAAGAATTCTTACAAAAAAAAAGTGACCTAGAACCGATTTTTAAGGGAGAAAAGTTKACAAAGGTAAATAATCCAAAGCTGAAGGCTGTTTTTTCTAAAATATTCTTTTTTTTACTTACTTTAAACTGATTTTCTCTGTCCTTCTATTTCCTATTTGAACCATTAAATCCAAAAGTCATTTTTTATGGCAATTCAGCCTTCCAGGCCACACSGTTCTGACTCCTCAGCATTCCAAGTGCTTCAGTGGGATTTAAGTGCACACAAAAGGACACATTTCTAGGGTGAAGATATAATTTGATTTTTGGACTATGTGATTGCAGATGGCTGTAAAAGTAAATAAACTTYCTCATGCTTCTATATCAGTTCTTCTAATTGGAGCGCTAAGAGTAAATGAGTCGATTCACTTAGTTATGGGTGAGAAATGAACCAAAGCAATTCTCCATCCAGCAAACATCCAACCAAAATAGTAACTTGGACAGGGATAATAATAAAAACCATAATGTCCTGCTGCTATGGGGCATACATTATTACTGTCCTTAAGGAGGAAGGTGATATGAGGCTCTGGGTCGTCTGGGGTGTGGGATAGCTGAGAAAGCATTTTGCTCTTTGAAGGCACAGATCAGCAGGGTCTCCATGGCACAATGCTTTGTTAGAAGAGCTTAACAATAAATGCAGAAGTGTTCCTGGGCTGAACATAAGGGTTGATCATGGCTTTATGTAGCATATTTCATTTACAGTCTGTTTGAATGTACATATAGCTGCAGTGAGCTATCTTGGCAGCAGGGCTATCTCTCAGCCTTTCCTCTTTCTCCAGGGGATCCTTCAAATCTCCTTCCAAACTGGCCCTGTTTCATCTACCATGGTAGCCCCATGGTTTCTTTTCCTAGGCTGCAGGAGCACATGGGCTGGGTTTGTGTTCTGCTAGCAGTGTGCTCTGTGTTCCATCTTCCTGACGCTTCTCTCTTACCAGCAGATTATTTTTCTTGCTGAAGTCCCCTCGGGTGCCTTGCAGAAGGGAGGGTTTCAGTCCTCTGCCTGATATATAGAGMTCTCCACTCTTTTTAGCCCCAAGGGTCATGGAGGTGCATGCAGGATCACGGTGATCATTCTGCAGGCTGACAACATTTCAAGGTGTAAATGAGCTGTGACTTGTCATGTCCTTCTGAAGCGGGTTAATATTCTTTTTAAAATATAGATGGGTAAACTGAGATGAGATGGTGCCCAGGGGCACCTCCGGAGAGCAGTGCCTTGCTGTGCTGAGCACATGTCACTGCACAGAGCACTCTAGAAAGTCAGAGCCTGTTAATATGTTCACATCAGTGCACGGGGGGCTATTGCCCGCTCTGGGGACGAGCTTGGGCAGAATGAGCTGTGGGCAGCTCCTCCAGTGCTGCACTGCCTGGGGTATATGTTCCTTTATCGACCATTTCCCAAACTTCCTGAAATCTAGTCTCTACTTTAGAACATATTTGTATCCTTGGAGTACTCCTGTGATGCTCAGCTTCAGCTGATGAGCTACAATTAGAGGGACTCTATATAAGGCCTGTTTGATTAAGTGCTGATTACCAACCAGAAACTTGGTGTTTCCCATGAAGTACTCAAGTGTGTGTCCTTGTTTTACTTGCTCTGTGCTTGCATTGTGCTTTGGAAGAGGCAGCCTGGCCTTCATCCCTCACCCAGTTCCCCTTTAACAGCATTAATAGGATGTTCTGTGCTGTAGAGTGCTAGTGTAAGAAAGGCAATGCTCTGGAGCCTCTCCTTAACATTTTTCTAAAATCTCTGCATCTTCCTGTAGTTTACATTGTAAATTAGCACTGCCTCTGTGAACTTTCTGCTCTCAACTAGATTCTTCTATGCCTCTCCCTCAAGGCAATTCTCTCCTTCCAGCAGGTCAAAGTCTAAGTCTCACAAAAGACAAAAACAATGGAATTATCATCTTTTTGTTTTGGTGTGTTTTATAGTGCCAGTGCAGTTTGATTTGCTCTCTTCTGCAGCATCTGTGCACCAGGCTTCAGTGATTTCCTGTAATAGCCCAATATACTCTTCTGGATTCATGTTCAATTTATACATAYGCCCCATTTTAATCCTTCTGTCCAAATCGGTTATTTTATACTTCTCTGCATCAAACTGCATTCACCATCTGTTGGTCCGGTTGCCCTAAATAAGCCAAATACTTAAAAGTATAATTACAATATTGTTCATTGCTTATGCTCTTTTTTCTAATATACATAATGACAGCAAAATTAAATAAATAATTTTAAACTAATCTAAATTCCCATCAGGTTTTTAGCCTGCACTGATCAAAATAGTTAGTAGGTGTTATCAAAAAGAGAAGTCATCCATCTCGGAAGACACCTGATGCCCCAGATCCTTCAGTTCTCTGTGAATACCAGCAAATTTCTGCTCAGCATCCACTGAGCTGAGTGCACATGCTATCAGTGCATCAGGATATTGTTAAATCATTGCACAGAAGAATTGCAAGGTGGTTAATCAGAATCTGCTTTTATACTGCCACTTTCATGAAACAAATGTACCCAGACAAGATTTCCTTGTCATATCTGCTCTGATCTCTGCTCCAACTGAGGCTTGYTGTTCCAGAACTGTGTACTACATATTACACTTGGGCAGTTTTTCCAGCCTTTATAGGGAAGGCTCAGAAGCACCAACCGTGTTCCCCAGGGGTAACTACTCTGTGACCTTTGATTTAATTTTCTCTAATTTCTCTGTGGGGCCACCCACAGTTCTCAGGCTCTGCTGGACCTACTTCATCCTCACTTGAGCATTAATGAGGCTGGTGAGGAGCAGGGGAAGGCGAGTACTCAGTAAGCCTTGTGTGTAGTCCAGGCCTGGGTTTGTTTGCATTTCCCTCTAGGATTTAGCGGTGGAGCCGCGAGGGAGTAGGGGGGGAGCACTTTTGACAAACATCAGAGGCACACACTTAAATGTGATACTTTCCACCCAGCGCACATCTCCCCGAGGAGCAACTTAGGTAGAGATAAATAAGACATGTAATTTCTTGTCAGGCTGTTGCATTTCCCACTGSTCGTTTTAACAATTACGTGCTCTGGCTTTTTTTATTAAACAACTGGAAAAAAAAATACGTTCTTGTAAGTTAGGAAGAAGAATTGCCTGGAGAGATGAAAAATATCCAGACTTAATTTTCTCGTGCTTTTTGAAGTGTTTGAAATGCATGTGTTTTTAGTACAGCAGCCAATGAGGAGACCTGTGGTTTTGGCAGCTCTTTGCCACACTCACCTTCTCCGTAGCTGGTTTCCTGGGAAGCCAATCCAGAGGGAATACAGGGCCTGATCCTCCCTGTGACTGCCTTAATTGCTGCTGTTAAAAGAGCAAGCACAACTTCCCCCCTCCCCAATGAGGTCAATGGAAACATTGCCATAGACTACAACAGTCCCGTAATTATTTTGTAAGCAGCTTTTTTTCCCCCAAATCTTATTTTTAAAGCAGTTAATGAAATAAGTGATTGCCCTTTAGTGAGCAGTGTCCCAGTGTGAGTTGTAATCAATGCTCCTTCCGAGTGCTGCTCTTTGCATGGATAGCTGTACCAATTAGAGGCTCTTTCTACAGAAAGGTTATGCAAACACAGCTTTATTCCTTATTACTAATTATTTTGCGGGCAGGGCCAAGTTTTAAGAGGGTGTCCAGGCTTACAGCATCCCTGTGGGAGTAGCTTTTGCAAAGAAGAGGTTGTCTTTAAGACTGACTGACCTGGAAAATGTGTATTCAAGGAATACACTTGCTAAATGTTTCAGCACTTTTCTTTGYTTTCAAGGCCAGAAGGCTGTACATAAAACACACTCCAGAATTCATGGCAAAAAACTTCAAGGCTTTTTTTTACCGTGATGCTTCTGAACTTGAGATCAACCTGTTGTGAATGGATAATAAGATCAGCCTGAAATCCTAGTTGTTTGCACTACTGAGTTACCTTTGAAACTAGATGTCTGAAGAAAAACAAGCTGCCTTTGAAGACCAAATAGAGAAAGATACAACTGAAATAGATACTGAGACAGATCTCAACCTGCCTTCTATAAATATCAGTTTTTAAATGGGATTTAACAATGTGTAGCATGGTTTCATAGTGCCAATGACTATTGAAAAGGCAATGAAGGATTTCTCATGTGTTTTGGGGCTGAGCACATGCTACAGAGCGGGTTAGTACAACTCATCTTCAAATATGATTTCTGTAAGAGATAGGGTACAACTGAGGGAGGTAAAGGTTGGGAAGGGGGCAGGGGGTAAAAGGCTCCTCTTTCACACAGTGGACATTGGAGTCATTAAAAATGCAGCTAGCTATACCCTGGAATATTTCTCTTGTGAGGGATAGAAATACAATCCTTTTGAAACGGCCAAGGGTTTTAGTGTTTTGTTGGGCATATTTTTCTCCAGGCAGAAGTGACACAGCTCTGCACCGCTACAGCCAGTTCTGCCAAACCAGCACCKCTTCTGTAGCTGGGAATATGCACATCAGGGCAAGGATGGCACTGGACTCTGAGGCAAGAGGCTGCCACTTGAAAAATCACCCCCGAGATAAACATTCTTTTGGGAGCATCCTCATCTAGCTGTTTTGCTCTGGTGCAATACTGAGGGATGGGGCAGGAGGACCATGAGAGAGGACTAAGAGCAGAGGCATCAGATGGAAGGGGTGGAAGGGCCATCAGGTGGAAGGATGGAAAATCCTCTTTCTACCAAGAAAGAGCAAGACAAATGYAGACCACTGTATTGCCCAAGTGAGTCAAAAGGGAAGGAACCAGAGGGAGAGAGCCTGTTGGAGGGGTCAGAGGCAAAAGGACTATAAGAAAGAGGCCGCTGMAGTTGTAAAGGTAGTGACCACATGTGCGCGGAGTTGCCTCTACTATTGTGTTTCAGAAATGATTTTTTTCCCTTTAAGATCACTTGTAGGTTATGAACATGAAAATATGGCACTCCAGACCCAGCCTGCTGAACGTGGCTGTCRGCGAATGTTCATTTCTAACATTTCTCACTAGGGTGAGTATTGATTTCGTATCTCACACTAGACAAGTCACTTCACCAAACTGCAATTGAATGTTTAACAGATTAGTCATTCTGGCTTTCAGGAGACTCGCAGTTCATCTGCAGTCTGTCATATGATGACCTTTATGACTGGGATAGTCTTTATCTTACTATTATGATAACAGAAAAGACTGATATCAAAGTTATTTATATTTATTTATTTTGGAACTAGGCAATGGAATAATTGAAGGATCAGTAAGGTAAAAAGTTCTCCAAATAGGATGGCATTTGTACATCTGGGAGATGTACAGTCTTTTTAAGGACAAGGAGAAAAACTTGGCTGAGTAGGCAGCTTAGATGTGGTTAATGCTGCTTTTTTTTTAGTGRAGAAATGCTCAGAAAAGATGCATTAAGGCTGTGGTATTCCACATGTTAACTGCTTGCACAGGTTTTTCCCCACATGCYTTTTTTCCCTGGAAAAGCAGAGGCCCCTGTCTCAAAATGACGGATGAGTCAGTGACATCCTGAAGTTCTTTATAGTTTACACGTTTGTAACCTAAATGTGGAAGATGCTGAAATACTGTAGCAACATACAGCCATTAAAAACCACTGGGAGAGTCCAGCCCAGGGGGAATTTGCAGTCTAAGACAATGAGCCATAAACTGGAAGATCTCTATTTGCGTGARGAGCTGTAATAGGACAAACTGCTTTTTTCATCAAGAAAATCTTGATATCTTAATGGATAAGCACCCCTTCCCATCTCTAAGAAAAAATGAGGATCAATAATTCTTTGTTTTATTTTTTCTATTTACKACCTCCCTTGATATTTTTTGCCCTCTTTCCACCTTCCAAGCTATCCCTGCTTTCTATACATATATGTTTGTGCAAAGCACACGACTGCAGGGCTGTTATGCCYTACTAATGACTGATCCCCAAATAGCCACGTCACCCAGGTCAGATATTAAGCCCCTGGGGCTCAGGTGCAGAAGCCTTTACTGCAGCCAAATGGGCTGGTGTCTTCAAGTGACATGTGAGGTGCCAAGAAAG
Organism: Nothoprocta perdicaria; assembly: GCF_003342845.1. Classification (NCBI taxonomy): domain Eukaryota; kingdom Metazoa; phylum Chordata; class Aves; order Tinamiformes; family Tinamidae; genus Nothoprocta; species Nothoprocta perdicaria. Next base: position 332,581 of record NW_020455488.1, read on the forward strand.
AGGTACAGTCTTGGCTCAAACATCACTCACTTTTATAAAGAGATAGCCTGTCAATTTTGATGAGATTTTTTTCACCTGAGACTKTAGAGAGGGGCAAACCTATGTGTGAAGGTAAATAATGTGTCAGCTGAGTGAGAGGCTGTGATTCATGGTGAAATCTTCCCCACCRTGAAGGGTTAACATGAGCTTATGTGGCCCTCAGTGAAAATTAATAGCTTGTATCTGTTTAATATTCTTTCCCAGTGCATTGTCAAATCATTTCATCTGTATTTAAATGGATCAGTGGTTTGCATTTTCAGTTTCCTCATTCCTCTTCTGTTTTTTTTACTGATCCTTTGCTGTTTGCAGTTGTTTCTACAATTATGAAAGAAAGTCCATTTGTTCATTGTTTTTATCTCTATTTCGTAAGATTCTCATAAAGTTGGAGGTAAAAGACATGTGCCATATTAGTGGATGTACTTTTTTTCTCTAGATAAAAAAATTGGGCCACATCTGTATATTTTATGGCTTTCACCACAGACATGGCAGTGTCATGATTTGCAGTTAATCAAAACATGCCAGCTAGGAGCAGATTTCCTAAACACATGTATCAGTATTATTTGTCATGCAAGGCATTAATTTAAAACTGATGCATCTGTTACAATCATTGGTGCTTAGAATGGAAAAGATCCATAGGGARGCTTTCAGCTTTCCATTTAGTGCTAAAGCGGAACTGAACTCTATCAGATGTATTATTATTGTCATTATTATTTAATAGCCCCCTCTACCTCTCATGTGTGCTGGACACTTAATGGAAAACACATGAGAACAGGACTTGTCCCACATAACTTACCAGCTAAGTAGTGGACCATAAAAACACAAATGACAATAAAACGTAACATGAAGTGCAGGGCCATGGACCTCTTGGCATGGCAATAATGCTAACGCTGGTGGACACAGCGGACTTTTCTGCTAATTTGGTTCTTTAGGTGTAAATATACCTGTGCAACCYTGAGTTTTAAAGCACAGCCTGATGTTGGAAGGATTTGAGAAGTGCGTTTAAACACAGATTTGTGAGCAGAAGAAAGGACAGACGRGCCCAGAGTGGTATGAAAGGGACACATCTCCTCTCTTGTAGGTCCCAAGAATGCTGATTTGCTTGTCTGTCTCATGCCCTCTCCATCTGAGAAATCTTTGCAAGGGTCACACTCCTGACTTCCAAGAAAATAGGTGAGAGCCAAGGCTGGGGTCTGCTGATCTTTGGGGCTGTTATTTCTTTGCTGCACTTGGCAGCATGCAGAGTGCAGGTCAGAGAACTGCAGAGATGCTGAGCTTCCAGGCAAGCCTAATGCCCATTAACCTTGGGAACACCGGGGGACATTCTTTGTGCTGCCAGGTGCCCCCTGCATCTCAATGGTGGTCACATTCATCACCCATCAGAGCTTTCATCAGGAAGAAAAAAACCAAAAACACATTTTTTACTAGTTCAGATGTTAATGAGTCATCTATGAAGCATCAAATATTTCACATTATGTAGGGAGCATTTGAGTGCCCTGAAAGCCACCATCAGCTGGGGTGGCTGTAAATATTGTAAATTATCCCCTCAGTTTAATGAGTTACCATATSAGGAGAGGCTTGTCTACCAGGTAATGAGTCACAGCTCCACTATATTGGAGATCAGCTGAGACACTTGATTTACTGTGAGGTCTATCTGTATGAAAAATAATCAGAGGCCATCAAGGAAATCCAAACAGACCCAACCCACCACAATTTAATCTCCCCGCAAATAAAATGTGCTCATAAATCAGGGCAAGCATGTAGATGTGTCCCTCTAATGCTTCAGTTTGGAAAAACAAAACCACAAAAAGCTCCATTGGATGTGAAAGCTATTACAGTTACCCTGGGTAATGTCAGCAGTATTACACTAATTTGTAATAAGGAGCTATAATGGAGCATCTGCCCTTACAGCTAGTTAATTAGACAAGATAGAGAAAACAATTTGACCAATACTGTTGATGTTTCAGTTGTTTCCACTCTGAAACCTAAAGCGGACATGCATTTATATTTTTCATTAAACTTCTCAGAYAAAAACTGGAGAAAAAAGAGAGATAAGTAAATAAAATAATCATAGATCTYTTTTCTTTACTAAAAGGAGATTTTTGATAGAAAAGTCAAGTAAACAAAAYATATATGTTTTTGTCAAAAGTATTACAAAATGCTTCAACTTTCACAGAAATATATATACTTATGGGAAAAGTAAGCATCTCTTTTAAGCACTGGTAAGAAAAATAAGATATAAAAGCATTGGTTGGATTTGGTAATGAGCCATTCTGGCAAACTACAACATTCATTCATTGCTCGGCTTTTCAGCTGGAACAGAATAAAGGAAAGTTGATACAATTGAATGATCTCCGTGAAAATCAGTCCTGAATGATCGTTATCATACATGGATTTCCAGGTGGTGAATGGATATTGTTGTACAGAAGAGTGGAAGAACCAAGCTTGACATTTGAAGCTGGTGCCATAAGAACTTCATCCCACAGCAGGTTGGTCCCATGCTACTGCAGTWTATATGAAGTCGATTAAAATGAATATTCATCCTGAAATTATTTTAAAGAATGTGATTTTAATTCGTCCTAGCAAATGTACAATTTCATTGCTCTGTTTCAGAACTGTAAGCTGAAAAAAATGCAGGTCCTTCTGCTCATCAGTAGGTTTGATATATGTCCCCAAGAGGAAGTTATGCAGGAAAGTTTTGTCTGTGCATATTGTTTATTGTCATTTCTTATTGTCTTGGACACTGTGCTCCCTTTTTGCTTGACTATGATGTGCATGATTGCTTTTAGGAAAAAAATTCAAGGTAATAATTTATAACAATCTGCATTCAGAGGCCTCTCAGCTTTCACATACTTGTCTTAAATCATTTAAGAGACATTTATGATTGATTTACAAGCAGATTTTTATATTGTCGTAGATACAGAAACATAATGACTGCCTTCTGCACAACTGTCCTTCATCTCTAATTATATATCCAAACATATCCTTGGTAATTTGTTAAGATATTTTCCAAAAAAAGAGACTTTAAAGGCCAGAAAGGAAGCCAAGATATAGACATGAAGGTTGATGGTGTTACTTTTACTTTTAAATGGTTGTCAATACTCAAACTCATATTGGGCAGAGCAGAAGTAGAAATGATTATTTTGTATTTCAATGATTATTCACTTCAGACGAGCAATGGGTTTGCAGTGGGAGGGTGTTCTCATCCTTGTGACAATTCTAGTAAAGGTGGCTGAATGGCATCAAACCACTTTGAGCTCCATGGAATAGCTCTGAAAACAAAGTCCCAAGGTCCTTTCATTGGGAATAACTTTCTGAGTAACTTCATGTGTCTGCCCTCGGGGGAACAAACATTTTTTGTGAGTCGCAAATCTTGAAGCCTCTGTGTTGTGCTACCAACTTCTTAATCTCAAGTAGAGGGATATTACACGAGTGGTGAGAGGTCAGTCATCTTTCCATCCACTACCTATGCCCTTCGCTAATGGGAGAGGATGATTAACACCCAAAGTGTCACTGTTGCAGCCTCAACATTAACAGAATATTCTCCTTGGCTTGTTGGCAAATACAGGAAATAGAAATTGTGGCTCTTTCTCAACGGTGACTAAGYGCTGAGTGCTCACCTGTAAGTCATTTAAACAGCAAACATTCATACTAGTGCTTTCAGGATATTTTCTGTAACCCAATTATTTTCTTTTTAAAATAGCAGGRAAAAGTGGAGCAGGAATATAACTTTAATAAGAACCTGTCAGACTTCTTACTCTCCTTGCTGCTGCTCTTCATTTTGCTCCATTTTCTTTATACTCATTAAGTGTTCTAGAATTAGAGTCAGATGAGGCTGTGTTTGAGAAGCATCAAGATAACAAGCTTGCAAATCTCCTTTAATAACACCCTCTTCTCCCACATCTTGCTTTTTCTGTGGGGGTTCAACAGGAGATTCGTTCTGTTAGAGCAGCCAAAAATGTGGGCTCTATTAGCTTTACAGTAAGTAAATGAATTGGGCTTTTTTTTTCCTTTCCCTTGCCTGTGCCTACTCAAGGGCAACCAGAGAAAGTCTTTGCTGCCTTACTGAGGAGTTATCTAATGGCTTGTTGTTGTCCTTTGACCTTTCGTTGTGCTGCCCTGTTCTTGTACTGGAGGTCGGTCCAAGAGCAAGTGAATTCTCCTTATCTTCCACTGACTTATCAGAGCACCAGTGAGGTCAACAGCTTCTGATTCCTTTGCATTCCTCCATCTTGCACTTTTGCATTACTTAAGAGATATTAGACTCCTTCATGGCAGATGCTGTAAGGATCCCTAATAAAAGGAGTTCCTGCTACTAGGAGCTTAAAGAAGAAAGAGATATAGCGAAAATAGATTATCTTCTTTGAATGCAAGTTGCCTAAGATTCCATAAGAATTTGCAGCAGGATCTGCACCCCGACTATTGCAACATCTTCAGGAGAGGTCCTCTCWCATCTGATTTGAGAGGAATGGCTCTTGTTTACAACAAAGGACCATTTGCTTTAAATACAAGTCAGCATTTAAATACAAGTCACCTTATTTATTACAAACTAGTGTCATAGACATTTCAGTTTCACACAGAGAAATGTGTGGATTCTGCTACCTAGGAAAACTGCAGCAAGAAGGGTTAATACTAAGGGTTAAATGTTCTGCAGAATAAAATTAAACAACAGCAAAACTGTCCATGGATTTTCTGGTGATTCCTCCTTGTTTCATTTAACCTGTGCATGAACATTTTGAGGACCAAATGCCGTGCAGAATGAGGAGAGACAGTCACTCGGGGCTCTTGCTGGTCTATAGCAGTGAACAAGACGGAAGAAAAACATTCAATTTTGGCAAAAACTACCCATTATATTCCCATGTTGTTGCCAGTTTTCAAAGGCATATTATTGCTCATTAGTGTGAACCTGAAAGATTACTGTTCAGCACAGRGATATGTTCAGTCAGAAACATTGTGGCCTGCCCACAGAACATGTACATATCGGTATAGCTAACGTGACAGCAGGGTGTTCTTTTACACCAAGTGAGCTCAACTGAAATTACATAAGTATATAAGGTAACACCCAATAATAACATTAGCTGCTCCTAAGAAGGTGGTATTAAATGAAACTGGCATCTTGCATGAGTTGAACGCATGTGAGAATTCACTTCTGGCCCAAAAAACACTGTAACATAAAAACTGATTTATAGGAGCCAATTTCCTTTTGAAAAACCATCGCAGCATCACAACAGCCACAATGCAGTTCCTCCTTTTTCTGTCTGATGTAGTTCCTACTTTGTGTTTGCTAATTGTCTAGATTCTTTCATTAATGGCAGAGGATTTTTTTTAAATTGTTGTCTGTTCATTATTTAGCTTAAAGCTGTCCTGTGACCACCCCTACTTTAGCTAAATAGAAAGCTAACRTGGTATAAATCAAGTCTTTCACCTGCAGCTAGACCGTGTTATAGAGTCTCTGGTACTACCAACGCAGTGTACAGTCACACAAGARAGTCACTTCTGTTGGGAAGATCTAGGCTTACCCAGCAAAGCACTAAAACAGGATGTTACTGGGTGAGGGATATTAATAAAATCTGTTCTGCAATGAGATACATCAGTAAGCTGAATAAGCTCGGAAGCTGTATAGTGAGACAGATACATGCGCACATACACCTCCAGAGAAACAAAATACTACTGTGTTGAAGAAAGGAGGTATGAATGGCGAATTGAAAGCTTTCACCCAGCAGTGCAAGATCCACAGAGATTATAGTTATGGGCAATAAATAAAAGATTTAAAAGGAGGCCTCAGGAAMTCCCTCTGTGTACACAAGGCTAGCATTCAAGATGCCATTGAGTATCTCTGTAAATAATTTCTTTATCAAAGAACCCATTTGGTTTACAGATATTGGGTCCTTCAAGTTATCTTGCAGGAAGYGTAAGGAGGCACCTGTTTAGTGTCTGATAGGAACTTCACTCGTTTACCAGGTATTTACAGCCCTAAAGCACTTTATGAACTTGGATATAAAAGCTTTACTACTTTTTGTTATTAAAGCAAGCCACAARGCGGAAAGCAGTGGTTATCTGACAAGATCCAGYACATGAAATGATTTGTGTCCATCTGAGACGAAAGACCAAAGCCAGAGGCCCAAGTACAACYCCTGGAATGAACTTGGGGCTAAGAYACRAAAGCTAAGGCTCAAAGTTGGCAAAAGTGCCATGTGTCACTGACAACAACAAATGTGTGAGAGCTTGCTTTGACAACCTACACAAAAGATGGCACCATCACTTCTTGTACTACCCCACCACCTGGAAGATGCTTCCTTACTGACTCGAGGGAACATTGCCTTCTGCTGCATCATCGACCACAGATGAAGCTGGCCAAGAACCACTTCCAGAGTGTGACAGCACCAGGAAAACAGCAAATTTGTAATAAGGTGTCTCTGCTACCTCACAATGCCACAAATGCACATTTCATTTGTAAGATACAAACAAATCCTAATCATTCTTTGAGAGCTATAAGGTCTCATCTTTACCATAATGAATTAATGGAATTAAGCAAACATTTTTATTGGATATTGACGTGTAATTTGGGTAATCCTTTCTTTATGAGATGTTGATAAACAGTTGGGGAAATGGTAGTCTATTGCCTAATAATTTGCTTTTCAATTTTGGAATTTGCAAATTAACTCTCCCACTAAATGAGGTGCTAGGCTGATGTCAATATTAGCAGGTACTCTACAATTATGCTGTGTTTGCTAAATCACATTGTTTTAATTCAAAAGTCATTCTGCTTTCCATTTAGACCATGTTCCTGCTGGGTGCTTAGTTCTCCAAAAATGCAGTATGCCCTCAGGTCTCATGGAGTCAATGGCATTAGAGATTACACAGCTTCCTTCAGGTTTGAGTCTCATTTATTTGGAAAAAAAAATAATTAGAGGTTAAGAGTTAGGTTTATRTAATGTAGAAAGTAGACAAGGCATCTAATTCTTACATTTATGAATCTCTACTTTTAACTGTTTTCTTAGCGGGAGATTTCAAGGTGAACCTGCATTTTCTTGTTAGACTAATAGGTCTTAATTTTCTGTATTTTTTTTAGCTTCACTGAGGTGTTCTCCAGCCTTTCATCATCCAGGGGAAAGAACCAGGCTATCTAATCAGCCTGTCTGAAGGAAATGCCTTTTTAATGAGTCCGAGTCTCCAGCAGGACTCAAAATAGCAAGGCAGTAAAGTCAGAAGTGTTTATGGAAAGAAACAGCATTAAAAGCGTTTGTATCATGGTATCTTGGAAATGATGGCTGCTGATTCACCACATGCTATCACAATCTCAGTCTTCCTTAGCCCTTCTTATTGCTGTTTGCACTTGCCTTATGTGCATGACTTTAACAAAACCCATGATTTGCTCGTGCTAATAGTATATTATGCTGGGATACGATTGAAATCCTTTCCTATCACCACCTTCCAGCAGCAGTTGACCCAGAGAGTTTTGCACCACAGAAACAGAAAACAGAATTTTCAAAGACCTCCTGAGGTCCAACCTTTGGTCATCCTGGGGTTTCTTATTTATTTATGCATTCTTCCCTGCTCTTTGAACATATCTGAAGTTCTCTCTCATTTTCTGAATATGAAGCTGTCCCTCAGACAAATGCACCTGCCAGGGATTCTGAGCTGGTGCTGAGCAGACAAGATTTATGCTACGTGTAAATCCATTTGGCAGCATGGAAGCATTCCTTCTCATCCACATGTCTTAAAGCAAATGAAAATTGGCCTCAGCATGGCTGCATTGTCCTGGAAAGAAACCCAGATGGGTGCAGTCTGAGTGAGATCTGAGAGGGCTGTGCCTGGTTTTGAATTTKACTATAATTCTGTATTCAGCTGAATTCAGACTTCTCAGGAGGTTCTTTTCCAGTGCCTAATGCAGCACTAGATGCCATGTGCACCTACTCTGTCAGATGAAAGGGCAGAACAAGTGTCAACACGGTAGATGGGTGTGCCTCCAAGGTGGCTCTGAAGATGACATTCCCCAGTCAGTCTTGCAATTATGCCACATTAGCAGTGATTTGCAGCTAGGCAAATCAGGGCAAATCCCAGGGCTATGGAGCGGATAAGAAGCCCTAACRTGGCCCTGTGCAAATACCTGTCAGAAAACCGTAGCCACAGAGAAGGGGGAGGATGCAGACATTTGTGTGAGTACCAAACTCTAGCAGCTGCTCTTGGTGTATACAGCAGTATAATGGAGAAGAGAAAAAGGTGCAATAGCCCTGGAGAAAGTGCTCAGAAATGCCAGGAGATGGGTGGTGAACAGCTTTGGAAAGAGGAAATAATACTCGTGGTTGCAACACTGCTTTTGTAGTTGTTAATATGTCTTCTGTCAGACCATCGTCTTCTCTTAACCCCTGTCCTTGCTCTCCGCTGCTGTATGGCCAACAAGAGTAGGTTCAATGAGGTCCATTACTGCTCCAGTGCAGCTACGCTGGATGAAGCAAACATTAGCTCCCTCAACTGTAAAATATGTCTGGAGGGCTTTGGATTGCAATTCAATTGTGGAGAGAAGTGTCTAATGATACATCTGCCTATCTCGCAGAAGAGGTTGCACCAATAGTCCAACTCTGTGTAACAAAAGCCACATCCTCTACTTGTCTCCATGTATTGTACTCCTCTTATTGACATCAAAAAATAGGTTAAGTTTGGATTTCCTTTCTTAAGTTTGTACTTTTGCTACTGAAATACAGAGCTGTCTTTCATTCAATAAAAGTAACCACAAACAGAGGGAAAAGAAAATATACAACAATGAATTATAATAAAAAATGTTTAGCGTGATGGTAAGTCAAGAAAGCTGCAGCTGTTAAGGTTACCCAGAGGTGAATGTCGATACAAGCCCATGTGTGCTTAACAAGGAGAAGTCCAGGGCAGTGAGACGGTCTCAGGGGAATTGACTTTTTGAAGACTGGAGTGTCCGGCCTTATCTATGACAGCACGTTGCCTCCCAGCTACGAATGTTCAAGTGTTTATACAGTCTGACAAGGGGAGTACCTGCAAGAAATTAAAAAAAAAAATACTGTGGGGTAAAACGTTGCTAATGCTTGATGTGATTGGGGAAGTAGCTAAGCGTTGTCTTGGCAAAACTATTAAGCCCTGAGGAAAGGGAACTATTCTAGCTATGAAGTCTTTCTGCACAGCCAGTGCTAGTCCAAGAACATTAGTATTCATACATTAGCAGCTAGAGCTGGCTCAGTGTAGACCAGAAACAACGTTTGGGTAAAACAATAATTAGCTACTAAATCCAGACAGGTCAGTTCTTCATTCCTGAAGCTGTCTGCTGAGATTCTCAGGAACGTGGCAGCCAAAAGCTGGCAAAAGGCAAACACGAGTCTGCTGCTGTACTTGAGTGGAGATACAACCACCATCCTCCTTTCTTTCAGCCAAGCAGTTCCAGGGAAGTTGTTTTTTACGGAAATAAGTGCAAATTTACAACATAAAGATGAGAAAGAAAAATCCAGGCATCCTGTYGCTTTCGGACAGCAATTTAACTGATAATTGTCTTCTACTGCAATAAACTTAACCAACCAGATGTTTCAGATAATTAAAGTTAATTTTTCCTCGCAGCTGTCTTTCTTGTGATAGGCATTTCAGTATGTCTCCTTTCTCAGCCTGTATGAACTCCCCCTAAGACGTGATCAAAACATGTGAAGGCACTTGTGTGTATATATATATWTTTTATATACACATACGTTCAAAAGCTTTGAACTATCTAGTTTGAATATCAATAGCTGTCACAGCATGTTCAGGGGCTCACTTGGGTCTCTAGGTACATCCATAGTGAGTTGCACGTGTGTTTTCGGAACTTTGCTTCACTTTAGCACCTGTGACACTGCAAGTCATCTGACAAGACTGGCATATCCAAAGCCTTTTTTGCATCCCAGGGAATTTTAAATGCATCCCTAGTCATAATTCTGTATACTCTGGTGTTTCAAGACATGTTGCTGCTCTATTTTCACCCGTGAAAAAAGAAATCTCTCAGGTTGTTTGTAAAGCACTATAGAATCCCCCTATATCAAAATATCTGTTTGGATGCATTAATTGAATTAATTTGCTTTTACAGAGTTTTCTACCTTTCTAGCTTCAGATTTTTTTATAGGATATCTCCCAAAACAAACATGTATGGAAGGAGATGAGCTTTTTATTTTCGTGTTTGCAGTTTGAAGAGATTTGTGGGAAAACGAGCCTTTTCTGKTTTTCCCTTGGTGGAAGAGCAAGTTTTTCTTGGAGGGAAAACAAACACCTTACGAACTGGCAGAGCCCTGCAAGGAAGAGCCAGTTTTTCGTGATTTCATGCAAAACCCTTGGCATTTGAGGTCTCCACGTAGCCTCTGCCCTGCATCTTGTGAGATGTGTGACGCCCGCAAGACTGGCAGGCAGCTCATTCGAGCTGACACCGCTCCGCTCCCCGCTGCCGGCGCCGCTCTCCCTGCAAGCGGCTCCAAAGGTTGGCACTGGGACACAGGGTGCTCCCAGAACCTGTTGCTGTGGCCCTGGCCGGCTGGAGAAGCTGGGAGAAGCGAAGTTCATCCCCACAGGAGCTGTTGGCAGCKGGGGAGCAAAGGGCGGCAGCTGATCGGGCAGCACTCTGGCTCTGCTGCCCTGCAAGGTCTGCAGCTGCTGGGGGCAATGGGCATCAGCCAGGGCCTGCATGGAGATGCATCAGGCATTCTTTATAAGGAATATACTTATTAAAACTAGTCCTGTGGAAAAAGGAAAAAAAAAATGCCCAAACACGCTACTTTGGCAGGAAGAGCTTGAAAAAGGTGCTGGAAGAAGAAAGAGCTCATTAAAAATGTCAGCTCTCCTGCTCTCCTGATTGGCGACAGCTGGCTTAGCCCTGGAGAAATTAGAGGGTTTTTAAAGGCCATTTTTCAAAGGCTGTGGGAGTTCCTGGGCCTCATGTTAGAAAATGAAAGTTAGGGTCCAAATCACGCAGTTACGTTTGAAAAGGACSTGGCCGGGGCTTCCACAGCACACAGGGCTCCTCAGGCCAGGGCCCTGGTGTGCCCCACCAAACCATCCAGCTGCTGCCCCTTTGGGAACTGGGGAACTCAGGGAACACGTGGCCACACGGCTGGTGCGCACCTGGAAATGACCCAGGATGAACGTGCGAGGAGCAGGGCAGGGCAAGCGGCGCGGTCACACTGAGGAGGGACGCGACGAGGGGTTTTCAAAACAGGRTATTTCCTGAAAGGAGAAGTGCAGGTGGCCACGATGGGCACTGTGAGCGGCCCTGGGCACGAAGCCTGTTGAGGGAAGCGTCCTTAGCCACCTGTGGTGCTCATGAGTTGCGTGTTTTTGGTGCTTATGTGGCCGCTTTCCACCTTTAACAGCAAACGCTTTCTTGGGAGGGTGAAATTAAGGCTTACGAGCCAGACATGGTTGAAGGAGCCAGGCCTAACAGGGAGAGAGGGTCCAGCCCACCCACAAGAAACTTCCCCAGGGAGCCGCCGGGTGCGGCCCTCAGCCCTGCGCGCCGGGGACACCCCGGCCCGGCCGTGCCCCTCACGGAGCGGGATCCCGGCGGCTCCGCGGCGGGGGCGGCG
>NW_020455488.1:344496-392880 GCF_003342845.1 Nothoprocta perdicaria
GAGGAGGAGGAAGGCGCGGGGCAACCGCCATCCGTGYGCGGCGGCGGCGGCGCCCGGGAGGATGCCGGGCAAGACGGGCTCGGCGGGCGGCGAGCTGGCGGCGGCCGGCGCGCAGCGGCAGAGGAAGAGGAGGAGGAAGGTGTCCTGCTTCTCCAGCATCCAGCTCTTCCTGGTGTCCGAGTGCGCCCTCATGCTGGCCCAGGGCACCGTGGGCGCCTACCTGGTGAGTGCCCGGGCCGCGGGAAGTTTCCCCCCGCGCTCGCGGGGCTCCTGGCTGCGGGTGTCGCCGTGTCCCGGCCCCAAATGACTCAGCAGCGGCYGGGGGTTGCCCCGCCGGGTGCCCCGCTCGCCCGGGTGGCGCCGAGCGAAGGGCAGCGAAGCGCCAGGGGACCTTGGCCGCGGGCTGCCCCCATCGCCCCCCACCTTGTCCCCCTGCAGCGGCCCCCCCCGAGCCACCCGCGAGTGGGGCTGGGCGAGGAGCAGGCGCCGCGGGACGTCGCGCCGAGCCCCGCGGAGCCGCGAGGACGAGGGGGAGGCTGCGCTCGTGGCCCCGAGCCTCGGCAGCCCGCGAAAAGTGCCCCGCTTCCCGCACGTGCGAGCGCGGACTGGATCGGAATTCCTCAAAATAGCCTGCTGGATCTTCAGAATTACAGTTTCCATGGAAAAGAACCGCGTTCGTAATCTCTGAGGTTTTTTGAGGCCGTGTATGTGGTGGAGTGTATGCAGGATCCAAGTGCAAGTTCTCCCCGTTCTGCACTTGTATTCCATATTTAGCTCTGCTTCTCTCTCTTGCGCACACGTAAACGGTCTATGTAAATTTGTATTGAATGCGATTTGTAATTTTGCAAGGCATGTAGCTAAAATAGGGCTAATATTCTCCGTGAATATGAAATGCAAATTTGCAGTCATTTTCCCTGTAATGAAACATGCAAGTTTGACTTGGAGTGTGCTTMTAATTACAAACTGAGCTGCATCACGTCTGCAGGGGGGAATTCAGTAGTTTTCCTGCCTGGTGTGGGCATCAGTGGCTGTCACTTAGTTCTTAGGCCTGCYGGGGCCATGGTTTTCTCCCATGGGTAACCCCATAGTAAGCAGATATGCTCTTTCCGATGAGCTGCTTCAAACTGAGCTGTCAGCATGAATGAGCGTGGGATAATCCAGCGTTAAAATAATAGCCAAGGAGTAGCCCACTGAGCTGATGTCACCTAGTGGGCACCAGAGCGCTAGGAAGGGAGCGAGCGGCGAGGGGACCGGGGCTGGCACGWCTTGCTCCAGGATCTCCATGTCGGCCACGCAGGATCATGAAGCCCATAGCAGGGCATCTTCGTCAAACTCCCTTGCTGTCTTGTTACAAAGTCAGATTTTCCTCCCCCTATTTTTTTTCCAGTGCTTTGCATTGAAGTGAGGTGCTCGCTAACTCTTGCTCCTTGGAGTATTTCGTGTATCAGAGCACAGTGTCTGCAAAGCGTCGCTGCCGTCACCTCCAGGAGGCTCGAGCCCCTTCCCCTCATGGGTTAAGCTGTCCGAGCTGCTCCTGTCCCTTCCCTCCCGATTCTCTAGGGCTCATGATGTGAGCGCTGTATGGTGACCAACATGAYGTCACGCCCTCATGGGCCGCCAGCTCCACAGGCAGGAACAGCTAATGGTCAATGGGGACAGAAAGAAAACATAGGAAAAAACCCTCAAAACAATCCCCAGCATGCATGAGAAGYGGCCCAGCTGCATCGTGCAAGTGTTTCTCAGTTCTGTGTGTAATTCATCTTCCCTTGCTGCAAATGCTACATAGATCTAAATTCCATGTTTACATCTATGCACTATATTAATCTTTGGAGGTTACATTTATGCRTAAGGAGGTTCTGCATTAGCGCTATGCTTACAGGTGTCTTGGGGAGAGCGAAAGCAGGAGCGGGGAAGACGCTCGATGAAAGTTTTGACCTAATCCTTTTTGCAGACTAAATGTCCTGTGGGACCAGGTGCTATTTCTGGCTGCCCTCTTGGGAAGCAGAGCCCYGAAATCAGTGGAGACGATGCAGAGTTGCCCAGGTGTGACTGCACCTGGAGTTTAATCGACTCAAGTGCCTCCTGTGAATAAGGGCTACCGGCCTCTGYGGTGGGTTGCTGCGCTGGTCCCCGAGGGACAAATTAGCAGGCGAGAGAAAGCAGTGAACAAACTGCACAAAAGACAAATAGGGAGATGCTGTGGAGGGCAACTCCAGTGCATGGGTCTGGGCAGTTGAATAAACTACTAATTTTAGCCTGTCGGCAGTGATGGAGTGCTGTATTTCTGCTTCTGCTCTGCCTGGCTGCGTGTGTGACTTTCCCTCGGTGCTTGTAACTCAGGAAAAGGAACCTTTTCATTTCTCCTTTTAGGGCAGCAAGTTGATTTTTCTCGGTTTTGTCCACATTGCTCTGCACAGAGACCAGGAGGGGAAAAACTGAGCTGCTTAAAGACAACCGGGCAGTGCCCTGGCTTGTTAGGAGTAATGGAGGAGCTTGGCTTTGGTTAGGCTTGGCTTTCTCATGAGCAGATTTGGAAGTAGGTATTGTAATTTCGTCTTAGGGTTAAAAAAACTTTTTCATGTTCTCAGCACAATAGACAAAGAAAGAATGCTCAAATATATGTACGAAGTCTCCGTTCATCTACTGTGTGGTTTTGAAGCAAAGATCATTCACTCTTATGCATGTTTATATGGATAATGCACCGCGCTTGCCAAGAGTGCGTCATAAATAACAAAYGCTGATAAAAATCTATGCAGTCTAATCCTTCTCCCACAGAACTCGGTGATAAAAACACCCTCAGATGCCAATAGTGGATGCGTATGTTGAATCGATAGGGTGTCTCTCCGAGGCCCTTCATGTGAAATTTTAGGGAATGTTTGATCAATGTCACATTCCAGCGCGGTTGCCGCTTGCTGCGCTCGCTGCCGGCGCGAGTGCATCTGCTCCGAACAGCCTCGGTGCCGCGYGCTCGTGCCGAGACCGTCCTGCACGGCTTATGCAAATGCCAGCCGCTGCACTGCCTTGATTTCTGGAGCGGCTGAGCCTGCCCTCCTCTCTGCGTGTTCCCGCTACATTTAGCGTGCACGTTTATTTATTTGGCTTCACTTGCTTCCTCCCGTGGAGCTTTTGGAAACTTCAATTTCCCAGCACCTGCAGTGGTGCTGGGCAGGCGCTGCTGGGGTCTGCAGACATCCCTGCTGCAGAAGTTACTCCAGGTCTCAGCAGCAACTTCTAAAAGCCCTGGCAATTTCCCCCCTCCGATTGCTCTCTCAAAGCATGGGTTAAAGAGCCAGCATTTCCTGGTGCTGATGGCACAAGGAGCTGAAGAYGGGACCTGTGTTTTCCGGGCAGAGCCTCACATCTTTTGGGCAAATGCAGCAGTGTGAGCAGCGAGGCTGGCGGCTGTGCAGCCGCCGTGATGGAGATGAGGCTGATTCACACACCTTGGCAGCGCCTCCCTCCCTGTCCCCCTCGCCTCCCCATCCTTACACGCAGCAGAGTTTGGAATATTTTAACCGGCAATAACCCTCCAAGTGCTGCTGAGGGATTTCATCACCCTGCCAGTCAAATCTTTTTGCCTAGCCAGCGGTGAAATCATTGCTTTAGCAGAAGGCAAAAGAGCTCCTGGGTCGGCAGCCACAGTCTGCAGAGCAGGAGCGCGATTTAATTTTCTCTCCCGAGCCTTTAGCCTCCGATAGCGCCGGTTCAAGCTGACCTACTTGCGAGCACCCAACATCTGCCAAAGTCGGCGGCTTCTTTAGATGAAGGGCGGGCGCCTGGAGAGGTGGCTCCCGGGAGCTGGTTCTGCAGGGCTACGCCGAGGTGTCTCTGCGCTGCAGCTTTCCCTGCAGCTCTTCACCTGCTTTCCCAAGCCGTAGGGCAAGGGGGCATTGGTGTTGGCGTGGGAATGAATGCAAAGCTCTTCCTTGGTTTGCTGCGTGCAAAGTTGGGAGAGTCATGCCGAGCTGCCGGCTCGGCTTGTTCCTGTGCAGCAGCGTTTGGCTGCTCTGCAATAGCCCTCGTAATGTGCAGGCTGTAAAAACAGTGCAGCATGGGCACAGGTGCTTGTATGTGCTCATATGGTATCTGAGATGAGCTCATTCTGTTTGGTCTCTATTATTATAATTATGAACTGGGATATTAATAATATTTAACATACCAAAAAGCAGTAAATAACATAAAGACAAACGGGGGCCCTGAGAGACGGGCAGCAGGGAAGTGAGTAGTTAGGAGCAGAACTTGGATTTCTAAGTTGCTTTTGCATGCACCCSTCCTCCCTGCAGCCTGGTTAAAATGCAGCAAGTCTGACGGTGGTTTTTTTTTTGCTCTGCAAGAGATGTTGTAGAGACCTTGAAGCTGCTGCTGAAGGGGTTGGCATGAAGAATGTCGTTAAAGACAACTTTAATACAGGAACACTGCTCCAGCATTAGTGCTGCGCTTGGCGCCTACAGGCACCTGCAAGGAGAGATGCTTTGCCCTGGGGTACCTGCAGCCTGAAGAAGCTGGGTGGGAGAAGTTAAGTGCTGGCTAGTGCTGTACGTGGGGAAGATGAGGCACATAATCAGAGCTTGATTCCTTTGCTCATAAAGCTTTCACTTAGTTAATGGTACCAGGGCCCAGGTGGCTCAGCCATAGGTAGGGGAAGAGTCTGGCAGAGCAAGGAATCCCAGTTTCAGGGGCTTCAKTCCAATGACTTACCTGCAAGAACTTTTTTTTTTCCACTGAGTTTATTATTTTTATTCAACAATTTATTTTTCCTAGAATAAGAATCTGCTTTAAAATATTACTGTTCTTTTTTTCCTTCCCTCCGTAGCAGTGCTGAGTAATGAATTAGCCATAATGCTCATAATTTATTTGTCACTGGGGTATTTAAAGGGAAAAAAAATAAGGGATTGAATATAAATGTTTTAGTGGGGATGGAGATTGCCAAGCATTGGCTGGTTATTGCTTACAGTTCATTTTTCCTTAATATGTCTTTGCTGGCTATGTTATTTCTGGAAACTTATTTCTAGTATGACTTTCCCATTAGAGAATATTGTCTGTTTTGCAGCTGAGTTGCACAGAAAGTTATTCTAAACTAGCTCTTTTGACTATATTCACATGGCTTCTTTTTTCAGAAGCCTTTTAATGTTTTTAGGGTCTCTAACTGCAAGATGGAGGAGAAACTTGGCTCTAGCTCTGGATACTGATGCCTTTGGGCCCCTTAGGGGTTCAGGTGGCAGTGTGGGATTGACTCTTTACAGAACGTAAGCTACAAGTTATTAGGATCTACCTCTGATCCAGACCTAGGGTGGGTTTTCAGTACCAGGAAGGCTTGTGAGTAGCTGGCACATGTGCTTTACTTGAAAGTTTGATTTTATTTTTTTATACTGCACCTAATAGATGACATGATGCAGAGAAATGTGCATTTATCCCTGTGTGAGRTTTTTCCAAATTATTTTCTTGGTTAAATGCATTTAAATGTGTGTGATTCTACAAGGGCCTGGACTGATGAGTTTTAGCATTTCACTTTTATTTTTAATAGAAAGTTTGGCAATTCTTCCTTCTCTCTAACGTGTCAGCCTTGCAAGAAGGAGCAGCCCCTTGCAGAGGTGTTAGGGCCCCTTGTGAAGCCAAGGATGTCTCATTGCTTTTGGCCCCTCTTAGCTTCCAAGATGCTGCTGGCAAGTGCTGCGTGCCGATGCGATAACCAGGTCTGAGCTTTAATGGCCTGCGGTAYTAATGCAGCTGAGGTTTGAAGGGCTTTTAAATTAGATGGCAGAATGCATTGCTTTAAAGGTCTATTTTGTCCTTGCTTAGTAACTTCATGCAGTGTGACTCTCTCTAAACTGCCAAAGAGCTAAAGCCCTGTCCCAGTGAGACTTTAGCTGGATTGTGTTCCGCCTCGTTCTCTGCAAGGAAAAGATATTCCTATTTTCCCAGAAAGGGATTCTTCTCAGGTTGCATGGACTTTCTATTCCCCTTCAGGCTGTTGTAAAGGTCCAAAAGCCAGCTTCTGTTCTGCTGCAGCAGTGTGAGTTTATTGCTTCAGAAGAGTTATTCTGCAATTCATCAAGAAGAATTTGTCCTCTGTGTATAATAATATAAAATGTTTCCTTACTTGCGCGTTCCTTGGTTTCCATTTGTTCCTTCATGGTAGCAAGATTAAACAATGGAAATATTTAACGGGCAAGGTTGCAGCTTGCACGAGTTAGTGGAGCTTTGTCTTCTGATCAACACCAGATGAAGCTGCAAAGTGGTRTTTCTTAAGGATCATCCAAGAGGGTTTAAATAAACACATGATAATACTTTGCATCTTTATAGGTTCTAGGGCATTTGGGAAGAATTTATTCTTCCTATTACGTAAGGGGAAAAAATGGGCCGCAGATCTTGATTTACAAGGTTTCATTATAACTCTGCAGCAGAACCAGGAAGAGAAGCCCCAGAGTCCCCTCTCGAGGTCACTTGGGTGAGACCATTGGACTGTCTCTTCAGATGCCTGTGGCAGGGCAGATGGGGTTGCCCGCTCCGCTGAGTAAACATTTCCTCCTGCCACCCTTCAAACAGTATCAATAAAATCAATATGACAGTGAACTGTTTGTGGAGTCCCTGGAGTGTCTGGCACTTCCCATCCGTGCTGGGAGAGCTCTGCCCCGGTCTGGGAAGTGCCCTCAAAGAAGGTCCAGGTTAGCAGATGGATCAAAGCCTGGGGAGAAAAAAAGGGGAATACTCCTCTTGTCCAGCTCTTTGAGGAAGGTGTGTATGTGTTAGTGTATGTGCATGTATATACGTACAGACCTTATGCAGAGATAAGGTATAGAGAGCAGGGATACAGCTGGAACTGCTCCACCTACCAAGTTTATGGAAGACCTGAGAACCAAAAGCATCAGTCTGTGTGTGCATGTATGTATATAAATATATATATGTGTGTGAGCTCAATATTACTGCTTTGTGATATCGAGCCATTCGTATTTATTAGTCAACTCTTGATCTCAGCCCCTTGGTTTTGATTGTGGCAAGTACCCGCTGTGCTGAGGTTGCATATCTATAATTAGGGACATACTGCTGTAGTGCCTGAAAACACTCAATTTCAAGCGATTCCTTGCAGCATAAAAGCGAAAGTTGTATTTCAGGGTTGCTTGTGGAGTTACCATTATTTATCATCATTATAAACAGAAAARAACATAAAAGTTCTATGGTTCAAGAAAGAAAAGCAACTTTGATTAGATTTTTTTTCCCCTTTCTGTTTCCTCTCCCCTTGTAGTATCCTTTCTGCTCAGGAAGCAGGCAGCTTTTCTGGATTTCTGAAAACCTTTCTCTTTTTGGTGTCTGCAGCTACCTCGTGAACGACTTTGGCATGTTTGCAGGCTGGATGGCTTTCAGATAAGGGGGCTGCAAGGGCGGATGCGGGAGCCCACAACAAGATTTTTCATCCTGTGATCTGTAATGATCTGTTTTCTAGGCAAGAATTGCTAGAGGGTTTTTTTTTCTTTTTGTTAATATTGAAGTGTCCTTTTAAAACACTTTCTATATTGTTCACCTGTATAATTAATAACATCTGAGTTTACTGAAAGTGGAAAAGAACTTAAAATTTGGTTTTATGCTGCTCCATAAAATGACAGTAAAGTTCTTGAAAGCACCTGGAGAATTCCCTTCTATTGAGGTCTTTGTGACTCAGCCAGCATTACGGTTTCTGAAGCAACTATGTCAGATTTGCTTTCAAGTTTTTGGTGCTTTGATGTTTTGCTTCTGATTCTAATTTTTTTTTCTGGTTTTTCTTTTCCCTAATAAAATGGCAACTACAAATACCACAGAGAACCCAGAAGCTTGACTGGTAGGGAGGAGTTGGGTTGTATGGGTCTGGAGGAATGTAGAAACACTTTAGTGGAAGTAATTTTAAAAAGAAATGTATAATGGTGTTTTTCCATTCTCTACAAAAACTTGTTTTTTTTGGCTGAATTAAAATTGATGCTGTTTTTGGGGTCCCTAAATAAGGAGTAGCCTTGATGTGCTTGTATATTTTAAGGTGATTTTTAACAGTTTAATGCTTGTGATATCTGATGAAGTGATGTGGAATTGCTTTACAGTTTTGATGCCAAGTAGTAAGTGATGCTCTTTATTCCTAAAGCAGATGAATTATACTGTAAATTTACGTTAGAGGAAAAGTATGTGTTTTCCCTGGAACATATATTAGATCAAGCTTTGCACCTTCTCAGCTGTCAGGGAGCAACTATACTCAAATACAGTTTGGCCAGGGAATAGCAAGGAAAACCAAACACCCTGCGTTTTCTCTCCCAGTTAGGATTTTCAGTGATATTGATGGATATTTGTTTGTCCTTTCAAGACAGAGCTTTAAGTTTTGTGTCTGTAGTTGTAGATTTTTTCACTGCTTCTATTCTCCCAGGGAATAATAGGGAGTGAGAAAAATACCCTTCTTGAGAGGATTGCAACTCATCATGTGAAACTATGAATGCTCTTTGTTTTCTCCCATGGAGCTTTAACAAGAAGAGCACTGCAGAAAGGTCTCTTTTTTTTTTTTTTTTTTTTTTTTTTTTTTGTTTTTTTTTTTTTTTTTTTTTTTTTTTTTTTTTTTTTTTTCTGAAAATGAGGTTATGAACTATCTGTTCCCTCCTTCAACTTTCCTCCTTGGCTTTGTGTAGCCATGGGTTGGCACATTAGCAGGTAGACCAGAGTGTTGCTTGCAGGCAGTTGGGTGCTGGAGGAGGTTGAACTTTTGGGATCTCTCAAAGGCAGCAGGAAGACCAGCTTGAGATCTGCTTGGTGCTGTGAAAAGAGGTCCCTTGCACCTCTAAWAGCAGCTGTGTCTATGGACTTGCACAGAGAAATGTGGAGGGAGGAATTTGGAGCATCCAAAACAGAAGTTACAAATAGTGACTAGAAGAAAACTACTTTGAAACACATGAAATGCCCCAGTGAGACCCTGTTTGTTGTGCCAGGCTAATGGCTTGTGCTTGCCAGAAAGGTGCTTGYTTTCCATCCTGACGTTCCTGGTGTTGCATGATTTGTTGACATGCCAGATCATGGGTGGATTGATTTTTTCCTCCCCTATAGCGGGAAATGGAGAAATAACAATATGTAGCTGATTGTCGCTTTTCAAGAGGACAAACTCTGGTTAAGTTTTCCACTTTTCCAGCCTCATGGCTTGGTTCTTAGCTTTCCTCTGAGCTGCAGGCRGGGCTGGAGTTGTCACAACCTAATCAAAGCTATTGCTTCTGAGTCATTCTTAAAACTTTTTCTTTCTTATTAAAAGAAATCCAACTTGTTTGCTGAGATCTTCACTGCCTTTCCTAAGGCTGTGGGTCCTTCAGCACTTTCTGATTTGCTCTGTGGAGACCCGTCAAACAGGGGGAGTGTGAGAGCCAAGTTCCCCTGACTCCAGTAAGACTGACCYGTGAGCATCTTTCCGTCTCTGTGCTCCGAGAGCATCTACCTTTGGGTAYGAACTAAAGTCCAGCTTAATTTTGTACCTTAGCATGATGATGCTGTCTGCAGAAATGGTGGCTATTGGCTTGTGTTGGGGAAGTTTTTTTCTCCTTGTCCGAATCTTCTCTGTGCCTGGTTATCTCTCAGATTGTTTAGGTGTGCCATCAACCAGCAAGGAGGTTCAGCCCAAAGAGCAATATGTGTGTGTATATAAATATATAAAATATAAACATGTATATGTGTGTATATATTTTTTCTTCCTCCTTGTTGACAGGAGCTTGGTGATTGTGGAAATGAGCTTCACCRTGACTTATGCTGCGAGCTGCAGCTTGTGAAACTTGTATGGAAGGCACTGAGCGTATAAGCCCTTTCCAAGA
Source organism: Nothoprocta perdicaria (assembly GCF_003342845.1). Lineage (NCBI taxonomy): Eukaryota > Metazoa > Chordata > Aves > Tinamiformes > Tinamidae > Nothoprocta > Nothoprocta perdicaria. The sequence continues at coordinate 354,297 of NW_020455488.1, forward strand.
AACAGTGGGCAGCATTAGTTAGGGCTTACCAGCAAAAGAAAACTGTGTTTTTGTTTTTTGTCCTGCCTGATGTAAGGGCCAGAGAGCAGCTAGCTACAATGGGCCTTTCAGCCACCACATGAGATCCACACTTTGTTTCCTGCTGCATCTTGCTAGTTATAATGCAAGCCCTTATGTCTGAAGTTAGTGCAGCTGTTGGCCAAGTGACAGTGGCTTTAGTTCAAGGCACGTCTTGTCTCGGGGTGCTTGTTTGTGGAGGGCAGTGATATTGGTTTTAGTAAGGTCAGCCAGCCCGGAGACGCAGCAGTCGCTGGGGAGAAGGTGTTGGGCAGTCTGAACACTGGCCTGTTGTGTCCTCTAGCTCCAGGGAACAGAGGATTGGGCCCAAATTTGTGTTTCTCTCTTGGAAAGGTGGAATCAAGTACCTTCTAGCTAGCTGGAGCCAATGCGTCACTGTGCTACAGTATGGGCCGAGTTCTGCTTTCTGTTCCTTCTCTTGCTCTACTCTGTGATATTTAATAAAGAAATTGGATGTCAAGGGAGCTGGCATGGGGTTAGCAAAAAGCTTTCCCATAGGATTTGGGATTCAAATCTGCCAACTTTAAAGAACTTGAGGGTAAGTGCTGAGTAAAGGAAGAGTATTCCATGGAGCTAGAACAACTCTTTGCTTCCCAGAGCTTGTTTGCTCTATTGAGGTCCCTTCTGCATTGACAGATCCCTGAATGAACAGATTCCCAAAACAGCTTGGGAATTATTTGGCTGTTGAAGTCAAGCCACACTAGCAAACCACATGCCAGAAGGGCAGCTTTGTGGCTTCACGCCTGTAGTCCACTGTGTGCCCTGTGACCAGCAGATCTCTCAGCTGCTGGTCCTGTCCTGAAATTCAGTGCTGAGATGCATCAGTGCTGCTGCTCTGCTCCTGCTGCTGAACTCTGTGCTCGTTCCTCTGGAGAAGGCAAGAGTTTCAAGCCTCTAATCAGTTTGTCTTTGATTTAATGGTTTAGCGTTTTACAGTTGAGATGGTATTTATTGATGTGAATCATTCAACTTAATTCAAGCTTGATGAGCTTTTTGCCAGACTTTTTTTTTTTGGTTGTTGTTGTTGCCACTGCTTTATTATTGAAATAATTCCCTACTGAATTATTGTAGATGTATTTAATGGCTCTTGGGGAATGCTGGATGCAGTCTCTAGAATCAATGTTCTGCTTTCAGATGCAGGTTGTAAGTGCTGGTGTGCGTGTGTGGCTGGTGCCTGGGGTCCCTTGTCACTGCCTGGGTTTTTGAGGTGCTCCCACACTCCTGTGCTGCATCTCTGGTCTTCTCTGTTGTGGTAAATGGTCATTATTTGGTTTTGTAGTGTTGGTGGGTGGATGTTTTAAGCTCAATGTGTGGAAACCATGGTGGGTCAAGGAATCACTGTGAGGTTGTGTGGCCTTATGAGTGGTTTTGTGCTCCTCCTAGTTTTTCTGGACTATCTCATCTCCCAGCTCAATGCTTGTGTGTTCCCTCCACACTGACGTGCTGTGAGACACTGTTCTACCTGAGGACTAACAAGAACAAAAATATTCAGTGAAACGCTTGTGGGAAAGTGGGGTCTTCTGCTTGAATTGGGACAGCACCTTCAGAATTTGGCCAAAACATAATGGATTTTGGTCAGATATTGTACTGTGTGGCTTCAAGGCACAGAACTTCTCTTTTTAAGATGTAAATGGAACTCTCCCACACTGCAAATGCAAGTTGAAAGTAAAATGACCTTTTTCTCCTTTATTTCCCCTCAGCGTGGGGTACTGTATAGATTTGGATGCTTTCTATTTGATTCTCAGCGCTGGTTGCACTCCTGGTATCCAGATAGCACTGCGGAAAATTAAATTCCTGGTGTGTTTCCAGGAGCCGGTGTCACTGCATGGAAGCTTCCCTGCCCTCTCCCTCGTCTCTGCTGCCCGCACACAAGGGAGAGATCAAACAACAGGGAGCAGCGACTTGTCTCCTCTGAGCCAACGCTGGGTGAGGAGAAGCTGTGGATTGTGACATCCTGGTGGGGATGGGTGACTCTTCCTGCCACGCGTGGGTGATATTTTCAAACTGGGTCCTGAGAGGACAGTTTCCCCAGGCTAAGCAACAGCCAATGCCTGTAGTTTTTGGTGAAAATGCAGACCAAAGATTTGGATTCTTTACCTGGCTTTTCTATCATCTTCCCCAAAACCTCTTTGTGCTTTAACTCTCTGTTGATAACGTAGTGACAACGCTGTCTGGYTTGATGGGACTTTGATGGGGTTGAGTGTTCAAGCCTATAGGATGAAAGCAACTGGAGAGGAAGAGTTTTCATGGCCAGGGCCCCAAGTCAGGTCCCTGTGTGCCGCCATAATAACGTTAGTTCTGTTAAATGAACTGATTTTGTCCTGTCACACCTGTGGYTGGCTTGGGGGTTTCTTCCATCACCCTGGGCTGTGATGCAGCCTCTTGGCCATCCCTCCTCTCTCCTCACCATGCCTGAAGTCATGGGGTTGAGGCTCCAGCCTTTTGCTTTCTGAGCCTCTGCAGGAAGAGACTGTTTGGAGCTGCTTTGCTTGCTCTGACAGTGATGGATTTTAAAGGAGCCTGAGGGTGTTATTTTTCAGATTTTGAGCCACTCTCTTTGACAAAAGTGACTCTTTCTAAGTGTCTCTTTGAAAATGGGACTTTTGTTCCAAAGCTGCTTAAGTGCTTTCAAAAAAAAAAAAAAATCTCCTTTCCAATTATTGATTGCAGTGGTCTGCTTTAGTGCTGTCTAGCTGTGTTAAAGCAGGCCACATTTACAGCCTAGGTGCTATGTACCTGGCTAATAAACAGTGTTACAATTAGCACCTCTGGAGCTAGGAACCATGGAAAAGTCCAGTGTAAGGAGAATGAACTTCATGTAGCAGCTCCTTGCAAARGATGAGTGAAGAACTAACCAAGGAGGAGGAAAATTAAGATTTTTTTTTAAAGGCTGCAGGCAGTGTGCGAGTATGTATGGAGGCAAAAAGAAAGCTTTAATAGGTCTGTGCTGGACAAGAAAAGATGCAAAATAACTGGTAATGATATTGGATGAAGAAGAGCCCTTTTGCCAGTCAAACTGTCCAAGCTGATTTAACCTGAAGTCAAGCTGATACCTCAAGCTTGCGTGTTTTCCAGCTCCCCCCAGGCAATATGAAGGACTGGGAGCCTTGCTGGGGTTCTTGATGGCCAGTGCCCTGGGATAATTCCTCCAGAATAAGCCACCTGTGCTCAGGGGCCATGGGGACCATTTCTCTGAGATGCTGGTGGCTCTTTCTCACTTGACTCATATGCATGTATCTCTGCGTTTTCTTTTGCTTGCTGCACATCTCTGAGCAAACCTCATGCCTTGCTCTGAGCAGTTAATGTTAAGTGTGAGAGATCCTTGCAGCTAAGGTGAAGACTACAGCTGCACGTGCACCTTGCTTGAAGGACCTGCCTTGCACCTGCGAAACCCAGAGCAGGTGAAACCAGAGACTGAGAGGATATAAGGAAAAAAGGGTTAGTGCTCGTGTTAGGCTTGGTAACCAGCTGGTTAGTGCTGCCATCTGGTCTGGTTCTTTGCAGAGGAGCAAATGCAAGCCTGTTCCCGCTCAGCCACACACTGAATTCTGGATTCTTCCCAGAATTTGCAATGCCCGTGCTATAGGAGCAGTTCTGCATGGGGGGTTTCTCTACTGCTGTGCTTTTACCCACCTCACTCCTTGATAGGTAGGAGGGAAGAGATGGTGATTCCTGTTTTCCATGCATGTGCTTTTTGAGTTTTGCTRGGGCCTGGTGCCTGTGCAGTGAGGGGATCCCATCGGTTGCAGTTCGGTGGCTCTCCCAAGGCGAGGGCTGTCACTAGTCCTGCAGACATGGGGGTGAGGTTTAGCCACCTGTGTGCACAGATGTGCACAGGTCSAGTTTTTTAATTTCCTACATGTATGTGTATGTATATTGTTTAAAAGATGCTTTTARGTCCTGATCTATTTGGGAGACAAGGCGTTTTCTATCTTTGCTAGGAGTGCTAAAAGAGCATAGAACAGTACAGGATATGAAGTCGACTGACCTGTCGTGAGGTAAGGATTGCCACACTTGAGCACAAGGATGCCCTGAGTCTGCCCTTCACAACTCCCACCCCGTTTTCCACCCAGGGAACTGTTCAGGTAGCATCTAGGTTCAAGAATAGATTTAAGATCGTGCCCAAGGCCTGACCTGCTGTCTGTTTACCTCCCCTCGCGCCCTGCTCCTCGGCAGCACGTCTGACAGCAGCAGGCCCCGCTTGTACTTTTTGCCTTTGCACCGAGACAACTTGGAGAGAGAAGTGAGTAGTTTGCCGACAGCTTGGTGGGAGGGTGTTACTGAGCAAAGAGGCAGGATGGCATGGACAGCATTTGTGGGGGCTGCAAGGTGTGAGATGAGGGTAAGCAGCTCGCACGGCAATGGGACACGCTCAGGGTGTTACCTGGGTGTGAGAGGGACCCTAATTGCCACAGCAGATGCTCGGGATAACTTACACGAGAGATACCAAGTTATGAAGTGTAGTAGATTGACAAGAGGACATGGCCGTTTTGTTGCTTCCCTTTTAAATAGCTTCCTTCCTCCTGTCGCTTACTGATTTGACGTATTTCATGTGCTGCTTGAAGAGAAATGTCTCCAACTTCTCCTTGAAGTGAGTTCCTGTTGGCTGCAGCAGGGTGGGCAGCCCTGGAGATGCCCACAGAGCCCASCAGGCGAGGAGCAAAGGGGCAGGACTTGCCAAAAAACCCCTCTCGCAGTACACAGCCTTTATATAAGCACCGGTGTCCTCCAACCATGAAAACTGAATGCAGTTTTCATCAAAGCTTTTATTAGAGCTGCTCTAGTGGGTCCTGCGTGTGTCACTTCTGCCCTGGCTCTTGCCTGGCAGCTGAGAATATTTCAGCTCTGCAGGCCTGTCTKTATCTGCACTTTGGCATAACTCGGATGCAACCCCTAGCCCTGAATTCAGCTCTCGATTGTAAATGAAGATGATGTGAAACCCTTTGCATGACAGGCTCGCTTCTCAGGCCCCTGGTATGGTTTCTGCTGTGGTTAGGAGCTGTGCTTGTGACACTGTCTTCTGTGTGAGCATATAACAAAGTGCACTGCATTAGGAAGTATTTTATTAGAAAAATAAACTGTGCCGTGCTGCAGAGACTGGAGCCTGTGCGTAAATCTTACTGCTGGTCCTATCTGTGGTTTTGTGGCTAAGTTCTCTTGATGTTATAGGAGCCTCCTTTCGTACGTTTTAGGTTGTTCTTTATCTGACTCTGCACAGTGGCTCGCTGGCAGGGAAGTGGGGTAACAGGATGCCAAGGATGCTCCTTTTTCTGCAGACCTATGGCGGTTTACATCCACATAATTAAATGGAGGCATATTTTATTTTATTTTATTATTTTATTTTATTTTATTTTATTTTATTTTATTTTATTTTATTTTATTTTATTTTATTTTATTTTATTTTATTTTATTTTATTTTATTTTATTNATTTTATTTTATTTTATTTTATTTTATTTTATTTTATTTTATTTTATTTTATTTTATTTTATTTTATTTTATTTTATTTTATTTTATTTTATTTTTTGCGAGCCCCTGCTTGTAGAGCCTGTATTCCACATGGGATTCCTCACCCACATGGTTTGAGGCATGCCAACAGCTCTGCTTTGGTTTTTAGAGCACACAGGATTGCATACAGGGCTTAGGGTTTGCTCCTTTGCACGTTTATGATGATATGCATTTTGCTGTCATTGAGAATGACATAAAATTTAAAAACATAAGGATCTAAATATCCACTGAGCTCATTGTGTTTATGCTACTAAAGAGCAGCACATGGTACAAATGGATTCTGACACTGGATGCATTTATGTAGGTATCTTGTCAGAGGCTAAAATATCACATGAATTTGTACATGGTGAGATGAATCTTGAACAGCTGGTTTGGAGGCACAGAGGTTGTAAGGACGTTCAGACTGCAGGTAAAACAGCATCTCCTCTGCACTGGGACACAGAAGGCTACAAAAGGCCAATCTTGACCATATTGCACATCTGTTTCAAGACAGCAAAACTTGAAGGCCTTTTGTGCTAGAGAAGCTCAGTGTGGTCTGAGGCTCTGTCCCTGTGTCCATTTTTGAGCTGTCAGYGACTCACTCTAACTTTTTTGGTGGAAGTGAGGAGATAGACTGCAAATAACCACCCTTACCATCTTTTTGTTATCACCTCTCCATAAAATGGGGCAATGCTACTTCGCTTTTCATGAGAGGCAGGGAAAAGGTTGTTTTTTGGTGTCCCATGCAGGATCCTTRGGTAGCAAATGTTGAAGACGATGGCACTATAGCCGTGATTTTTGCTGCCATAATTGCCTGGATCACAGAAGTCAAGTTTTATGTTGCACATGATCTACATGGATTACAGTCTTGCTGCACTAGAAGAAATTGTAGTCATTCAATTTTGAGATGCACACRATTTTTTTAGGGTCTCAAGCCTGACTGTCTCATGAGCTTCCCTAAGATGCTCATCCTCTCTGCTGGCAGGCAGAAGCTCTGTCGAAACGAAGCGTGGGTTGCCCTTGTGTATCAACTCCTGACTAAACAGTCTATCTTCTGCATGTGTTGACTGCTCTTTACTCTTTTCACAACATACAGTTACTGCTCTGAGTGTGCCTGGTGGCATGGCTGTGACCAGCCAGAAGAGTTGGAAATGTGCTTGCTTGGCATCCTGTATTAGTTGAAGGCACATGGCACGGGATGCTGAGATTCCTGGGAGGAAAGAAGTCACCTGAGAAACAAATTACAAGAGCTGACCCAGTTCTCAGCCTYGTGCCAGCGAGGGAGGAGGAGAGGATGGGTTGTCAAACACGTGCATCTTGCCTTGGCAACAAGAGCTGTGCTGCACCCCTGGGTGCATGGTGTAATATCCCTTCTTCTCGGGTCCCAGGCTTTKAGCAGAGCCGGCCTGGGTGTGTTGGTATCGACACCCTTCTCACTGTCCCTGAGGTTAGTGTGCCCAAGGGCAGCATGGAGGCTGCATCAGCAGTGAGAACATCCCTGAACTTCCCACTGACTTTACTGCACGGGGATGTTGTTGAGACAAGGACCTGCAGGAGATGGGCAGCCTGGATGCCCTTGTGCCTCCACAGGAAGGATGAAGTCAGCAAAGAGGTGCTGGTACCTCCAGTAGGCTCTCGACACGAGGTGGATCTCCTCCTCACCCAGCAAAGCCAGTGCCTTATGCTGGGAATTCAGTGCCTTTTGCTAGGAATTGTAGCTTGTGGTCAGCTGCTGTCCCTCTCAGCCTTCCTGAGTGGAAGGTGTGGGCACGAGCTAGCAAACGTCTGCATTAAAAATAGGCTCAACCACAAATTGTCATTTAAAGCTGGAATTATGGAGCAAAAATGTTAGTGAGGGATCAACATAATTTCCTTTGAGTTTAAATCCAAGCATGGTGGAGTGCTCTCAGTGGGGGAGAGAGGAGCAGGGTGTGCAGGAGGAGATGGGTTGTCTTAATTGGGGATTCCTGGATGCCCTTCAGCCACCCCGTGTCATTGCTGGGCAAGAGGACAAGCTGCCATCTGAAGAAGTGGGCACCTGTTACAAGGGGCACTTTGTTCCTGTGCTGATTGCTTTGGGTTTTTGAGGAATCCTGTTTCCCAGGTCTGTAATGGAGCCTGTGGGAGGTGGTTCTTGTTTGTTTTCCTTTGGGAATACAGTTGCCAGGCAATTATTTTACACCCTGTAGCACTGCAGACATGTCTCTTCAAGTCCAATCTCTTACCACATAACTGAGAAAATGTGTTTTACATTATAAAGAAGCCTTTAAAAAAGGCCCTTCAGGCATGAAGTCAATGTGTTTTCTATATATAACCTTGTATTATTAATACAATGAACTTATCTGTAGACTCTGTGGGTGAATAGGACTTGATCATTGGAGATACGAACAATATGATATTCATTTCCAATACACYATGTATCCGAGTGAATAACGAATCCCCAGCCTTAGATTCATTTCGTGGTGCTGGAGTGGGGCAATAGTGTGAGACAGGCTCGTGGGCTGCGTTTTTGCTGAGCATTAATTTAAACAGGCCTTAGAGAGAACAAATTTACCTTGGTTCAGGAATGCCAAGATCTGTAGATCTAGGGCAGACAAGAATGATGAATGTGGGCATGTGTTATTGAAATGGGTCCAGAACGGCATGACAAAAGCTTCCCTGGGTTTAGTTATAGGCATTGCAATAACGTTGCTTGGCTTCARAATTTCAAGGTGGTGATTGATGTGTGTATGTGTAGGTCGTTTGTCACTGCATGCATTATGTAGGATGATTTTCCTTTTTCAATCATTGAAGAACACTTTAGAGTGGACTTGAGAGGCTGCTTTAGCCCAGGTCCTTGTGAAGTTGAGTTTGAAATCTGTGGAGACAAAATGCACACGAGCTGTGTTCAGTGGCTCTGCACCGGGCAGGTACATGAGCGTGCACATAGCTCGGACACGGTGCAGGGTTTAATTACTGATGGTTGCTGCCCCTTAGGTGTTCTGCTCGCTAAAAGGCAGCAAGATGGATTACCTGATTTTATTCTACACCGGTCCAGTTGACCAATCCTGATTTTAAATTATTCCTGAGGAGCATGGGCTTGCAAAGTGCTGGTGGCTGTTGAATCTCAGCGGTGCCACAGCAAAACCATGTGGAGCTGCTCTTTAAAACTGGGCAGGAGGTGCCTGATGTTAATGTTTTAGACTGTGTTAATGTTTCCGAGGCTGCTCTGCTGGTGTCGGCACTTCCTCCTGTTCCCTTCTGGGTGCTTGAGGCTGATGTGATTTTGCTCTTTGGGGATGTGTGGCACCGCGGTCCTGCCCCTTGCAGGGGTGGTACCGAGGGCAGCAGGGACACAAGGACTGGCCAGGGGTCAGGGCTGCCCAAGCACAGAGCAGGCTGCCCGCTTTGAGCAGACACCCACGTGGTTGCTTTGGGTCATTCTCCTCTCCTGCTGCTGCCTTCCCTTAGCCAAMGCAAAGTAGGAAATATCTGGGGATGAGGGGGTGAGGCAGCATTGAACTTTATTGGAGATTGTCACAGTTTCCCTAATTATGAGCACTCTAAGTGTATTGCAACTGAAATTGTGCAGACTAAGAGTGAGGACTTGAGGGTTTTATTCCCAGGTTTGTCACCAGCTTGCTGTCACCAGTCACTGCTAATTGCACATCAAAGCTGTACAGTTTTTCTATCTGAAATGCAGCTGTCTGAAACCTGACTCGTGTAAAACGTGGAGCCAAGATGTGTTTCTAAACACCAGCATGCTTTTTAGCTGCCTGTAAACATGCATAGTTAAAGCCTAAAACCAGGCAGCCGAGTTGTAAWGTGGGAGCGACTTCCAAAGCTAGTTAGTGCCTGTTGCCCTTGGGAAATCGCTGCTGCTGGCTCCATCTTTCAACCGCAGCTATTCCATCATAAGTTAGTTCTGTTGTCTGTGCTTGTCTCATTACTGYGTGTGTCTCTGCCACAGTTTACACAACTTTATTGAGTAATTGTGAGTTTCCTGTCTAGGTGCTGCTCAGGAATGGGCCCAATTGTGATTTTATTTCTTTTCATGCATGTCTTGGAGACAAACCCCCTTGTATCTGACTTGGGGATGTGGGGTGTCTTACATCCGTATTCCTTGGGGACCTGCTGGAGGCTGTAGCTGGGTGGCAGGAGGGCAGAAGGAGGGCTGTATTTATATATTTACAATGCAGTCCTCAACTACCTTCCCTTCATGTGGGTACAGTGCCGCCAACTCTGAACACAGAGCTCAAGTCCTGCTTGCAAGAGACCTTCAATTGCAGGGATCAGCGAGAAGAAACCCACCAGTATTTCTAATATTCCTTATCCAGAGTGGTCTCCTTGGTGTGAGCAGGGATCGGAGCAGCAGCCGGAGTTTCTCCAGCCCCAAGGATGGGAATCTCTCTCTAGCCAAGGCATCTCCTAAGGGATTTGTTCCTGCTTTTCCCTGCCTTGGAAGCTCCAGCCACCTTTCGGCTGAGCGAGGAGYGAGCCTGATGGAGCCCGCTGTGCCTGGCACTGGTGGCTGCGGTGGCTGCGAGGCGCTGCTGGGCAGCGCAGCCTTGGGCACGACCTTCTTTAATCCTTAAAGGCTCTGTCTTTAATCATAGCTTTTTCCCCCCCGCCTCTTTTACTGTGCTTCCTTGTTCAGCTTCGGCACTTAGTGAGGGAGTAGCTGACCTTCTAAAAGGGATGGGAACAGTCTGGTTTTGTCCATCTGACTTAGGAGCTTTGCACAGGGGGCTTTTTACTCGTGCAAAGCAGAATTTTGCTGCTGCCCAGGCTGCCTGTGCCGGGGTGCAGGCGGGAGAGGCCGGCTGCCCTGCAGAAGAGCTGCTGTCAGAAGCCCTTGAAGTCGGTCAGGCCGCTCCTGCTCGCCGAGGTGCAGCCACGGAGATTGCCAGGGCCGCTGGTGGGAGGCTTTCTTTGTGCTCTCCAAGGGCTGCTCTCTCTTCTGAGGTCCTTATTACATTGTTTTGTGTGGGTTCTTTTTTTTTTTTTTTCTTTCTTTAATAGAAGAATATGCTTGTTTTAGGGCAGCCTTAAAGATCTTCATCTTTTGCAATCTGAAATTAAAAACAAGACATTCCTTTACCTAAGGTAAAAGTTTTGGTTATTTTTGTGGGACGTACAAGATGATATATGCATATGGATTTATAAAGAGGACATGGCTGTAGGCATGAAAATGCACTGAGCTTTCTCCCTTGAGYCGAGATGACAGCAACTGAGGTACCTAATGTTTCATTTTCTGGCTGTGATCAGTGTTTTGACTCTTGCATAAAACTCCCGGCTGTGTTTCATTGCACCATAAAATCAAGGCTGGAAGAGATCTCTGGAGATGATCTGGTCTGTTTTCCTGCCCTGTGGCGGGATCAGTCACACCTGTGYCATTGCTGGCTTGTCTGTGCTCTTTCAGACCTCCAGGGACAGACTGCAGCATCTCCAGGCTGCAGGTTTCAGGCTTTGCAGTCCTTGCTGTTAGGAGGCTGGTTTGCCCCTGCCAGCACACCTTGTGTCTAACCTGAAGCATCTCCGCTGAAGTTGAAGCTTGTCCTTTCTTGTCCTGCTCCTTCTGGATGCATGGAAAAAGTCATTCCTCTTTGCAGTGATCTATTAAATAATTGAAAACTGTGATCCTTTCTCTTCATGTTAAGTAACTCCAATTTATTTATTTCATTCTTGATTGCAGTTTTAAATCTTCAATGTGTATTGAATTGACCTGTCTCCTCAAAATTATTGTGGAAGAGGGGATCCAGATATTCAGTAATCTGCAAACAGTTAAAGTCATTTGGTCAACCTTTTTTATATGCTTTAACAGAAGCCTTCTATTGCCTATTCGTGCATCGCTATCTCAAACTGATTTCATGGGCTGGTGCTGATGTGTGAGGCAYGTACTCACAAGCTTTACTACTGCTTGGTTCCTGCAATTAATATGTATAGAAAGTGCAGGAGCCCGTCACGATGCATTTCTTGGTGTGGTTTGTGCATTGGCTGTGCAGGAAAGGGCTTGCAAGGCCAAGGCCGTGCGTTCAGATTGAAAGGGGGCCCAAATGGAGCCTAGTCAACTGTGGAGCCCCAGGTCTCCATGTATCCAAAAATACATGGATGGATTTGGGAAGCTTGGAAGCTAGCATGTGCTCAGACAGGTGGTAGGCCATCAGGGGTCATGGCTGCTGGGGCTTTCTTAGCTGGCTGCRTTTGAATGGGCAGATCATGACTTGGCATCAAATACTGCGTGGTGGTTTAGATGCCCTTGGCTTGTAAGTGTCTGGGTCCGATGGAAAGTCAAAGGAATGTGTAGTTCTAATGCAAAACTTGGAAGCTTTCAGAAGCAATATGCTGAGGGTCTTGCTGATCCTGTGGCTTTGAAATTTTAGGATGATTATCTGCATCTTGGTCCTACCAGTTTTATTCCTGTTCTGCAGCACTTGTTTCTGAAGCATCCCAGTGTAAACCAACAAATTCTCTTGCTTCCTTGTTGCAAGTTTTTTACTTGCAGAAAGGAAGGGATCAATCCATCACCTCAGCAAATTATGTGGATAATATGGGAGTATTTCTTTAAAGTAATTGTCTGTGAATTTCTGTGTTTCAGGTGAGTGTTTTAACCACACTGGAGCGGCGATTCAACCTTCAGAGTGCGGATGTGGGAGTCATTGCCAGCAGCTTTGAGATTGGGAACCTGGCCCTCATCCTCTTTGTGAGCTACTTTGGAGCCCGAGGACACAGGCCACGCTTGATAGGATGCGGAGGGATAGTCATGGCCTTGGGTGCCCTCCTTTCTGCGCTGCCTGAATTTCTGACCCACCAGTACGAGTACGAGTCGGGGGAGATTCGCTGGGGGGCTGAGGGGAGAGATGTGTGTGCTGCCAACGGGTCCAGCAGCGACGAGGGACCAGACCCGGACCTTATCTGCAGGAACAGGACTGCTACGAACATGATGTACTTACTGCTCATTGGAGCACAGGTCCTCCTTGGCATTGGTGCTACCCCTGTCCAGCCCCTAGGAGTTTCCTACATCGATGACCACGTGAGGCGGAAAGATTCCTCCCTGTATATAGGTAAAACTYGCTGAATTTTTCTGGCTACTCTTGGGGGGTCTCCTTGCCAGCTGGCAGCTTGCTGTTGTCTTATTTGTTTGCCAATAGAAGTGGTACCTTAAGGATTCTTCTATTTGCTCATGAAGTCAACTTGCCTTTGGTCTCCCTGTACCTATGTCAAGCAACACAGTTGGTGACTTGAAGGGAAATGCATCAATATCTTCCTTTTATTGTAGCATTGGCAAAGGTTGACAGCCACAGTGATTAGTGGACAGTTAGAAAGATGCTTCCTCACTGCCTGCTTTTATTGTATTTGCCTAAATTGCTTTAAATTTTGCTGGTACTGGTTCTTACAGCTGAGATCTAGTTGCAGAATTTTCAAGTAGCTTGAGATATCGTTCCCTTCTATCCAGGCTTCCCTAGTGGCCTCCCTCTCCTGGAGATTTTGCCAGCATCTGGGTGGTGATTGCTGTATAAGAAGACTGTGGGGAAGTGCTTGTCTTGTCATTACTGCCTTCATATTTTATTTTATTAGCAAACACGTTCTTACTGAAAGTGCTGCTAAGTAGCATGTTGGGGTCAGACTCCAGATAATGCGATCCCTGTAACAGAGTGGGATGCAGAAACCGATGAGGTCTGTTTTGAGACACAGTGAGCCTGAAGTTGAACTCATGGTTCTGGTGATCACACTGCACAGCTGTTCCAGATGGTTGAGATATGTAACTTGTGTTGGGCAAAGTGTTTACAGGTTATGGGTGGAGGCCCCTTTGCAAAAGGCTTGAAGAGGATGCTGTGGGCAAAATCATTCTTTGAAACAAAAACAAGCAAAAAAACCCCATGCTAGTATGGTTCATTCTTCTTTCTTCAGGACTTTTCACTAGATAAATGGCTCCAATGCAATAAATCAGTGAAACATGTACTGCCATTCACATGGCAGCTTCTTAGTATAGCTGCTTCTTAGTATAGCTGCTTTGCTAGTAAGTAAACCTGTTTGCTTGTCTCTCCGTCCCTTGGTCTTCACTTTTGACAGTCAGCAGACAGTCCCATCAGCACAGGCATTACAAGTATGTGTGTGTCAAAACATTTTTTCCTCACCTTTTTTCTCAAGCACAGCTGTGGTGTGGCCATAGCCAATGGAGCTGAAGGGTCCCTCTGACTTTCTGCACKGTGCAGCCTTGGGAAGCAAGCAAGGCTGTTGGAAAGACTTCTGCCTAGTAGACTCTTAGTGCTATTCTTAGATATATTTCTCCTCTACCTAAAAGTTTCTTTGACATATGGCAAAGTGTGTCTGTGTCTTCTCCCCGTGAGCAGCACCCACTGTTTATCTACAGTTCAGTCCGTAAATGCTTGGGAGGGATCACCTGGATAGAGCAGGATGATGTATAAAAATACAGGATACTGTACAATGCAAAGGTGAATAATGAGACTAAATTCATTGGGGCTATTTTGTAAAAGCTGTAAGCCATGAGCTGGATCTAACAGTGATTTTAAGATTATTTATGGTAAAACAACTGTATAGAAAAATGAGTAACTTTCAATCAATTCTACGGATGCCTCTTAAAACACTTCATTTCTGAGAGCAGGATAGAGGAGGATGCATGCAAGAAGCATGAAGATGGGTGAATCTTTTTATTTCCTAGATACATTTGCCCTGTATGTTAAAGTAGCTTCTTTAAAGTTGACAGTCTGGCAGTATTTTCCTAGCTACAATCAAAAACTATTTCTGCTTGCTCAGGATTTTTTCAAGTTTTTGTTTTTTTCCCTTCACATTATATTTACTTCTATATAGGCTTTCTGTCTGCAGGCAGACGAAAAGAATTGCATTTTGGGGCAGTTTGGTTTACTGGCGTTGACCATGGAAATCATAAATTGAATCTCTAGGTGTGGGTCATAGGTTGGGAAAGCCTGTGTGCGAGTGTTCGTGCAGTCAGCCATGGCAATAATGAAGCTTAATATCTGTCCTGTCCCAGCCCATCTATCACAAGTAGCTTTTGAGACGCTGAAAAATTAATCCTTACATCAAACTGCCATCGATTTGGTTAGTAAAAATAAAAGCTAACATGAAAAAAAGGAACAGGAAAAAATCTATTTTGTGAATGAATATAAATGGTGAAGAAGCTGGTGGGAATTTCTTCACAAACCTGAGAAGAGATTCGAGAGGTCAAATTCCTCAGTTTAAAATGTGGCTGAAAATTATTTTCTCGGGCTTGTATTGAACTGCTTGTTTTTGTTGATGTTGTCGATGCCATTTTCAGCAGAAAGCTGGCAGAGCAGCTCACCCARCTCATTCTCCTCCCTTTCACAGAGAAAATAAATGGAGAGTATTTTGCCACTGCTACCTTCCTATCTACTGGCTTTCTCCTAGTAGCGCATTCACTCAGCAGCGTCTGCTCCTAAGGCAACTAAATAAAACATTTAGGGGTAAATCCCTTCATTTTAAATTATGGGAGAACTGGGCATAGTTTGCTCCCTTGGGATATAGACTTGTTGTTAACAGTGGTGGTTGGCCAGGCTTTGCATCCTGTCTAGCTGCTGCTGAGCGATGATAAGATGGACCAGTTGAGTAAGTGTAAATGTATATATGCGAAAGAATGCAGATATGCATAGTATATAAATTAAAAATCAGTAGTGAGTGGCAGTGCAGTGGAAGCAGATAGCATCTGTGGACTATAGTACGTTCCTGGCAGTGGAGTCAGTCAAATCCTGTGTGTTGTGGCTTCTTTGCAATGACAGACACAGGGGAGATGAAGGGCAGTTGGCTTCGTCCATGCATCCTTTGAAGTCAGAGGCTGTTCAGGTTTGTGCTGTGCCAAGAAGGTGGGAATTCACAGGMTTATATAGTTAGAGAGACAGTGAGAAATATTATAAAGAGATATCTCTGTGGCATGGGCTGCCAACAYGTGGTTTCATGTTTCTTGAGCTAATGGCAGATGCATTAGATTATTTCTTTAATGCCTGCGAGATGTTGCTACCAAACGCATACAGATTCAGTTGCTGTAGTAACCAGCCCTAGGAAAAGGGCTGTGTTGTGGTAACTGAGGGCAAATCCAATAATAATAATAATAATAATAATAAAAAAAAAAAAGATGCATCCACCAAAGGATGTTCAAAAGAGAACATGTTTGGGCGATAACAGGGTTGGAGAGCTTGTGGGGCTGTGTCTGCCCTCACTAATGATGGGAAATGTTCCCCATGGGCACCAAAGAGGCTGCTCAACACAAAGGTCACAATGTTGGCAACAGCAGCCAAAGGCAGAAAAAGTGTGGCCGTGTCGGACCTGGGAAGATCTTCCTCTTTGGTGTGCTGGTCTATTTGATTGCTTGCTTGCTTGTCTCGGTTTGGATCAAAGAGCTGAATTCCTATTAAAAGGCTTCAGAACAAGCAAGGCTTTTTTTATTATTTTTATTTTTACCTGTGTTTGTCGTTCTGAGCATTGCARTAATGTCAAAGGATTCCCTCTATTCATGGCATCGTTTAGAGGAGGAAAAACACATTGGGGGCTACTTACTACGCAATCTCTCTCTCTACCTGCTAATGACCCGCTTGACGTTTTCCTTTCCCTTAATTCACTTTCTCATGAGTTTTGCTGGGGATCAGAGGCACACAGAGCTCATCCAAGGCAGGGAAAAAGTCCGACTGTGACAGCGGTAACTTGGATTTGCTGCTGCTTAGATGCACAAGACGTAACGAGTGTTTCGTGGTCCCTGGAGTGCCCCCATCGTGCTTGGCAGTGGTTTGTGTGCTCGCTTATGGCCAATGCAGTCATGTGGTATATTAATGTGATAAAGTGCCTCCTGGACTTCCTGCAGCATRTAACACTTACTGTTATAGGTTGTTGTGCCTCGTCTGGGATGTGGTTACCTACAGAGCAGAACAAATAGCCTCTGGGAGCCAGAATATGGTCTGGGACAATTAAGGGCTCTATCCTGTAGAGGAAGCTGCTACTCCGTCTCCCATCAATGCAGGAAATGGATATTGATGTCGGAGGGGGTGCAGCCAGCCCGTGTCACCCTCTGCTCATTCAGAAGGATGCTGCAATCTTCTCTAATGGGTTGGAGGTTCTCTGAGGTTGTTGAAACTCTCTCCACATGTCTCCATTTTTAGCTTCATGTYCCCCTGAATTTTAACTTCATAGATGGGTACCCCGCGTGTTCAGGACTTCTTCCCTCTGGGTCTGGAAATGCTTTTTTTGRTGTGGCGCTTCCCGAAACCTGCTAAAGCTCCTTTCTGGTGGGCTCTTGCTTTAAGCACCCGCTTAAGGATTTGCTGCAGAGGAAGACAAATGTGCTCTAGCTGGAATCTCGCTGTCTCCAGGGATAAATTTGTCTGTTTGAGAAATCACTTAYGGTGGCTTACGTCAGTCAAAATGACAGCAATCCCTGTGCTTGGGAGAAGCAGAAGCATTTTCTGTACTGGTGAGAATTAAATCAAACTTAGTATCYACAGCAGTGGGTTAATAGCAAGTCACCAGCATAAGGTGCTGAAATAATGACTTTCAGTCAACACTTGGTGTGTGGCAATTCGACAGTCRCATTCAGATTTCTACTACGAAGCTCATCTTGGCAAGCTAAGTAATTGCTGTGAACCTTGAGGCCATTCATCTGAGTTTTATTTGATATTATATACATTAGGGTTCATCAATAACTGCTTTTTTAAAAAAAAAAAAAAAAAACTTTAAGGAATAAATAGGACTTCTGATGTACAGAAAGCAGAAGTTGAAAACGTGCTGTCACATTAAGGAGAAAGCCAAAAAATGAGTGAAACACTCCAAGCATCTACAGGGTAAACTCCTTTTTTGTAACAGATTTTCTTGTGCATAACTTTTATTTGAAAGACTGCAGGAAAGCAGTCAGAGTACCTTTCAGAATAACAAATGTATCCCATCATTTCCAAATTTACAAAATTCGATTTCCTAGAGGACACGCCATGTAATTTTGAGAAATATGATCCTAATTTTGGAGCTGGAAGAGCAGGGTTATTATTGAGATGTTTGGCTTTTATGGTGGAAAGCTGTTTTTTTGTTCTCTGTAAAGCCTGATGTCTGAAGCATGATTGGATCTGTGTAATGATGGTGAGTTCTCCCTGAATACCCAGAAAAATCGTGCTGAAATGTGACTTTTTTTCTGTCCCATTTCAGTACTGTAGGTATTTTTACTTCCTTGCAAGGAAGCTCACTGAATTTTTTCAGGAGTTGCCTATTAATTTATTTTGTCTCTGGCTGCTGAAAAATCCCTTGCAGGAAAGGCGAGTGCTTTTGGCTCAGTCTTGCCCTTCCTGAATTCCTCTGGAATTTCCTGAAATATATTTGTACCAACTTAGAAGCTGTAGCAAATGGAAACACTTTTTTTTTTTTCCAGCATATTAATTGCATAATTGGCCTTTTTGAGACCCTCAGCCTTATTGCTCCTGCATTGATTGGATGGTCTTGGAGAAGCTCTCGAGAGCCCTACGGGGATCTCTCTGAGATGCTTCTCCATCCTGGCTGCTTATCCCTTGGAYTCCTTGCAGGCTTTCCAGCTTGGCAGACTCCTCCCTGCTATGCATGTGTGCCCGTTTGGCAAATGTCCCCTGCTTTGCTGCAGCTTTTCTTGCTGGATGTTGCCTCCCTGAGCTCATCAGCTTCAGATCCAGCCATCCCTGTGCTTGCTTTGGCTCCTTCCCCTGTAAAGCCCATTTGCTTTGCAGAGGATCTTCAGGATCCCTTGGAAAGGTCCCTTACCTGTTGCATTTGCCCACGCCCTCTGCGTACCCAGCAGGTTTGTCCCCCATCCGCGTGAACACGGGCACGTGCCGAGCAGGAACCCGCTCTCCAGGGAAAGGCTTTTGTCCTTACTGGTGTTTGCGATTTGTATTTTTAAGCCTGCAGACTTGACAACACTTTAATCGTTTTGCTTGGTTAAATGCAGCCCCTGGGCGACTCGGAGAGCCTCTGCTTTGTGCCACCAAAATCTCCGAGGGCCTGAGAGATACACGGAATTAACACCCAAGTAAAAGGGCCGCCAGCGTGAGCGCGCGGTGCCTCCTCATTACTGGAAGGGGTCCGTGTCGGATTTGATTCTCATTTTTTATTTTCTAACTGAACTAACAGATGGGATTAAATTGCTTGGCTTCATGTGGTTATCTCAGTATTGACTACCCTGGCTTAACCCACTGATCCATTGATACCTGTAGCCTTTTTCAAAATAAATCATCTCTCTTTGGGCAGAGATGCATGTTCTCAATTACTGTGTGTCAGCGGGGCTGGCTTGGTTACACGTGTGCTTTTTTACGGTGTCACTCATACTATCCTGGAAAATGCAATGGGAACATAAACAAGTGTATAGGGTGTTCTGGAGCAGTAACAATAATCAATTAGGAGAAATGACCTTTTCCACTGCAGGCAGGSTGAATTGTGAAGGGAGGCAGCTGAATGGATGTATTTATTCAATTAAATGTATATATGCACAAAGTCATAACTGCTGTGAGCACCATGATTTTCCAGCAATTGTTCCAGTTACCATAACCTTCTAATAGTTGTTTTTTTGTTGTTGTTGTTATGAGCTGAGTGAACAAAGATGGGGTCTAACACAAATGACTGTTTGTATGCGAGCATATTGAGGGTAGGATTTGTTTCCATGTTACCCTCTGTTCTTTGTGTACTTTGCAGCTGATTTCTGATTTACCAGGCATTTGCTGACTTTCAGGAAAAAAAAAAATCATTTGCTGAATGTAGAGCTCTTTGTAGTTTGTTTAAAAAGTCATATGCTGGGAGATCCTTATGCAGACATCGTTCTTCAGCTGCCTTAGAGCTGTGTCCTGGGAGGGAGCTGTTTGTTACTCACATGGCAAGCGCGTGAAGGGCAGTACAGATCACACACCCCTTGGTCCTGTGGGTCCTGGAAGTAATTAAATAGATTGGAAGGTGCTGAGTTGATTATGTCAGGGACTAAAGGCTGTATTGTGCTCACTTAGCAGTGSTTTTTTTATGTGAGCAGAATGGAGGACACCAGTTGGGTTACAGGCTCAGGGAAAAGATGATTTTTGCACCGCTGGTTGTCGTCCTCCAAAAGTGGCCTGGGTGGACCTGGGAGGGGACCGGTTTCGGAGTCAAGTCGTGGGATCCTGATGGCTGCAGGTCCCTGTGTTATGGGCACTGGGGAGAGGAGGCTTCATGTGTCGAAGCTGCCCAAGGAAGGGCCTCCCAGGTGTGAATATTTGTGCTTGGGTGGTCTGGGGTTGCTCAGCCACAAGTTTTCCTCTTGGCTTTGAGTTCTGGCCTTGCCCTCCCAGTGTTTGGGACCTGACTCCTAAATTTCTTCCTTCAATGTTACTATTTTAAAAACGCTTAGAAGTTCTGTTGTTTGCTTCCCTTTGCCAAGGTACAGCCAGTTCATTAACTGTGCTGCTAATGAGGTTTTTGGCTTTTCCATAGAGAAAGACATTTCTCACTAAGTCCCTTTTTTGATTTAAATAATGGGGATTTCTGTTTGGAGGAGCTATCCACATTTGACCATTTATTAACCAAGTAAAATATGAGAATTTCAATAGTCTCTTGGATTTCAATAGTCTCTGGGATATTTGTTAGCAACAGGTCACGTTGCTCTTTGGCCTCAGCATCGGAGCCCTTCACTGTACCAGACTGACCCTGTTCAAGGCAAAGGATCTGGCTAAAGGCAGTAGATCAAAACAACAGGGAGATTTCAGGAGTCTAGATAAATAGATGTACACCAGTTCCTTCCCAGCTCGTCTCCCTCTGCTAATCTCACTTTTTGATGYGGTTTGCTTTACATTCCTATCCTCAGTGTTGGCCAACCCAGTTCCTGCTGTAACTGTTTTTACATGACAGCAATGCTGCTGATTAGCGCTGAAAAGAAATAGTACTAGGAAAAAAGGCAACTGGGACAACTTTGCTGCATTAGTCATCACTGCAGAGACCAATTACCCTCATGATGAAAGACCACCTGTATCTTGTTAGCCATCAGCTAACAACAGATGGACACCCTAATTCAATCAGGCAGATCATCAAAAGAATAATAGTTGCTAGAGAAATCTTTCTATCTGCAGGGCTGTGAAGTGTGTGGGGTGGGAACTGAAAGGGGAGATGAACTGGCTGCTCCCAGACCGCGGCTACTGAGAAGAGCTTTGAGCATTGGTTGGTACCTACAGTTGCCTGATGACTTTCTGTTCATTGGAGCTCAGTGATGTTGTTTAAATGCATTTCCCCTTTGTGGGGAAAATAAGGGAGAGAAAAATAATTCCCCTTTCTTGGGTGTCTTCTTTAATGCAAAAGCTCCTGCCCTTGTAATATARGTGTAAAGATACTTTATTGCACTGCTTATAGCAGCGTGATCTGTTTGTCCTCTGTAAAAGTGGAGTGTTCTTGTGGGCAAGCACACTGCTTTATGGAGTAACTAAATGGCAGCTTTGCAGATAGCTAAACTAAGGGGCAGTGTTGTGGCCAACTGAACTGAAATGCTTGCAGGAGCTCTGCTGAAGTTGAAAAGAAGCTCCCACAGATGCCGTCATGTAAAAGGCTGGTAGGGAGGGCTCATGCCTCTTATTTCATCATCAGAGAGAGCCTGGAAAACGTTGCACAAGCTGTCATGCTTGGTGGTTCTTGTTCTGACCAGTATGACTTCTCACATTTACAAGTTTACTTTTTTTTCTCTTTCCCAGCTGTCATCTGATCTAGTAAAACATACTTCTTGTCTCTCCAAACTGCCGACCCTTCTGTGCTCATGAGAATGATGTAGCAGATGGAAGCCACATCTCTTAGTAACTTGATACGGCATCTCAGTAGGTGCTTAGCATCGTGGAGGTACTTGACTTATAAGAGGTAGCTAAGCCAAAGCTGAGTTTGGTTTAGACAAATGCTTTTCCTTCAGCAAGGTCTCCAGGGTTATAAAGCACATTAAATGGCAGGATCAAAATAGACCCATGAATTCTGACTTGCAGTGCTCTGCTCCTGCRGTGAGACCATAATAATTTCACTGCCTTCCTGTTGAGCAGTGCAGCCTATGTGGGTGTTGACAGCTTTTCCTGCTGTTGGAGTGGTTAACTGTGGCTTCCTTGATTGCTGACACTACAGTGCTCCACCTCTGCAAGCTGCTTTTGTTTCATCTCCAAGGGTGATTAAGCCAGGATCAGCTCTGTGCGTAGTGGTAAGTGAGGTGTGAGAAAGGGGCCGAGGGCATCGAACCTTGCACAGCTCCATAGGCAGCTCCTGGGAGCACAGGGGTGATGCTGAGGACACGAGGCTGCAAGAACTGCTGGAGCAAAGACRTTGTGGAAGTGGCATCTGTCAGCCAGAGATCTCACTGCTGCTGCTGAAGGTGGTTGTCCTGTTGGTAGGAGCACGCTGGTCACTGCAGACCAGTGGGAAGGGTGYCCTTGGAGAAGTGAGATGCAGCAAGGGGAGATTAGGGCAGGCTGCCTCCTTACATGACAAAKGCGGACTTAAATGGGTCTTTGTTTATGCATGAAAGCTCCAAAGTGAAAATTTCAGGTAAACAGAAGTGAAAATGGAGCTGCAGTGCAGCATTTATAAAGTACTGCCACGTGTAGCTCTGAGCTTACGTCTCTCATTCAGCACACGCCAAAATCTCCAGCACTGTGTGGACCACGGCAGCGTGAGCAAAGCTTTCTGGATAGATCCACATCTCTCTTGTGGTATTCCTGAGTCTGAGTAAACAGATGAGACATCTTCCGTGCCTTAAAATCAGCAGATTTGGGCTTTATTAGCCCTGGAGGGGCAGTAAACTGCATAGCTGAGCTGGAGTAGCAGAGTGAGTAGGAAGGAAAGAGCCAGATAAAGATATGCTAGAAAAAGCCCATGACCCGTGCAGAGATGTTGGAAGGTGGAGGTTGGAGCTGCAGGGCTCTGGGAAGCCCTTGCAGGTGACTGAAGATGGGGCAGGTGGGGACTGGGGAARCCTGCGCGAGCAAGAGCAGGGATTGCAGCAAAGGCGCAATGAACTGGCAAGGTGCAGCCCAGGGGTGAGGAGCAGTGTGTGACTTGCTGGCAGGGTGGAAAGCAACCAAGTTACACAGGAGCTAAGCAAAAATCCACGAGACACCTGATGGGGACCATCTCCACTAAGTCTGCAGAAGGCTGGCTCCTCGCACTTAATTTATCATGAATTTCTGTTGAAATTCAGGCTCCTTCATTTCAATCAATAACTAGTAAGTAGTGTCTAAGCGGAATGTGAGCTAAATGTTGCTTTTCTGGGTCACGGAAGCGGTAGGTGCTTCTCAGAGGCTTTGCTGTGTGCCACCGCCTAGACCACAGCATGCATGTGACCTTGGGTTTCCTGCAAGCCAGGCTTGTTTGTGCATGAGTGGCACTAAAAGATAGTGGGTAGAGGGTGGAGGGAGCATCAGGAGAGGTGGGGAACATGCTGGGGTCCTAGTTCCTCTAAAGAGACCCCAATATTTACTGAGGCCACTAATTACTGCCTCCAGCCCTTAGGTGCTTGTCTTGATGCACCAAGGAGAAACTCCTTAAGAAAAACAGTTTCTTTGTTTTAGAAAATATTAGTGATTGTTATTTTAGTCCTTGCTTTTTTTATATATATTATTTTATTTTTGTCTTATGTTTGGAAGTGCCAGAGGCTGGAAATGCTGTTTTTGGTTTTGTGTGCCCCCCCTTTTTTTTCGTCTCCTCTAATGTCCCATATGGCCATTGTATGAACTGGAAAACTTCCAACTGTGAATTGGATGACATATTATACATCTACAGAACAGAAATCCTTCCAGACCACATGGCTGGTAGTACTTCTGCCTTTGTGTGAGGGCCAGTTATGTCTCCATTTTCTAGGATTAAGGTGCAAAATAAAAACTATTTGCCCTGTTTTGCTGATCCAAAGAAATCATTGCTGCTTTTGATTCTGGGGATGTCGAGCTTTTGGAAGGAAATGCAAACATTGAATAAATTAACTGTGAGGAGCTCATTAAAAAGCACCCCTGCTAGATTTGAGGTTCTGGAAATGACAGGTCCAGCACAAACACGTGCGTGTTGGTGTTTTTAGCAAGCTRCACTGAGATTGCCCACCACAAGGCAGGTATTAGAGATGGATGGGCTTGCTTGTGCAAAGGTGGACTTCTGCCTTACTGCAGAATGTCAGACTGCAGACTCTACCTCTGCAGAAGTGATCTGGACTTGGTGTTATTCTGGTGCTTCCTCTGATTCCTCCAGGCTCATTGAYTCTGATCCCGCCTCTCCTGCGTGAGGAGCACTGTGTTGCTTTATCTGCCAGATTTCTGCCCCATGTCCTATGCTGAGACAGAAATGAGTCGTCCCACTGACCATTTCAGTTGCCAGGTGAGACTGAGTGTTTAGGCATGGTCCTTAGTCGTGTTTCTACTCTCTTCTGCGTGGAAGTAGATGCATGAGTTAGTACCTCAGTTTTCTGACGAGGAGACTTAGCAGTGGAGCATTTCTTAGACCTGCCTTTTCAAATGCTATTTTCTATTGCCCGGAGGTAGCAAAAGAAAGGTTGTTGGGGTCTCATCCTTTGTTATGACGGTGTTTTGAACTTGTTAATCCCTCCACAGCATCTTGGAGGCCTTTTCTCTCTGAGAAATATGTGGGGAGCAATGAAAGAAATAGATTTTTTTTAAATGGATCTCTCTAAATTTAAGGTCTGTCTTTGCTGTCACTTGTCAGTGCAGGGCTGGCATTTGATGTCCCAAGTGGATTTTTCTCATTCCATGTCCCAGGAGATTGTTCACTGCAGCTCCCAGCACCCTCCCCAGCGGAGCTCTGTTAAAGTTAATCCTCTGTTAAAGTAGGAGCTCAGTTAAAGTTCAGCAGATGATTCACTGCTGCTCCTGCCAGCTCCTCTCTGGAGATGGCACACAACTGATTTTTTTTTGCTTGCCAGAGATGAAGTATATGGCCAAGCGAGCCCATGGAAGTTGCTCTGTGGGTGGACAGAGCTCCTGGTCCCTGCTAGCAGTGACTCASGGTTGCTGCTCCCTTTCCCCGAGAGGAACCTTTGGATGGGAGACAACCCTGCCAGAGACTGTGAGTAATTGAGCAGAGCTCTTGTTACAGCAGGTSTAAGTAAATCAGCATGATTGGGGCTGCAGAGGAGCGGATCTGCTGCCAGCTGGGTCAAAGCTGAGATAACCGATTGCTGTGCTGAAGTGGCAGGAGCAGAGTCAAGCCCACAGCCTSCTGTGTCACCCGGTGCCTTTTGGGGACAACAGGAATGCTTGATGGTGCTGTGACTGCTGTAGGGTGGGGGACTGGGCAAAGCGCTCGAGGTTCTGGTTTTGGAGGGCCTTGATCTTCTCTTTTTTTTGTGCCTTTCTGCCCAGGTTCTCATTGCTATAGGCTGGTGGGAAGGCGGGGAACAATACTGAGTCTGCTTGACTCCAACCCAAGGTGGAGGCTTATTAATCCTGACCTGTATATATAGCACAAAGTGGCTTCAGCCTGAAAGATCTTCCTTTCTGTTGGTCTGGGACATATGGTTTGGTAGAGAAAAGATTTGTTTAGAAGTCACAGAGCAGAACCATGTCAGCAACRGGAGCTGGAGAGGTGTTTGAGCCCCTTGATGCTGTCAAATATCTTAGTTGCACTAGCCTGTATACTTGGGGATCTGCATCCTTTTTCAGATGGTTACACTCACAACTTGTTACAGGTGAAGAAATGGGAGATTTGAAGGTGACCCTTAAATCATAGTCAGGTAATAAGTTTCCCTGTGCATCTGGAGGGTGAGGCCCTTCTAGAAAGGATTTGTTGGAGAGGAAGGCAAAATGATTGTTTGGAGGGAGGATCAGTGTGGTTGAGTCTYGCTCTCCTCTTCAGAGATATTTTCCGCCTTGTGCATAGGAAACAGTTCGGTGTCTTGATTTAGAACTTGCCTTGTAGCTCTTGTGTCTTCTTGAAAGAGATTTCTGGACATTTAATTATGGTGACTACCTAACGTTATCATTTCTAGGTGGGTATCCTTGGGTTACTTGGCACAGCAGTCAGGACAGAGGGAGGATCTTCTGGAATCTGGAGATGCTGCTGTCCAGGGAATGCTGCTGTGACACGGAGTGTCTTCCCTGCAGGGCCCCGTGCTTTGGATGGAGCTAAGTGGTTGGAGTAGCCCTCTTAAACACACTTCAAATGCAAGTTGCACTGGGCTGTCCCTGGATCCCAGCCAAATCCCGGGCAGCTGAGATAGTTTAATCACACTCCTCTGCCTATAGTGGATTAACATAATTAATGTAAGCCCTTTTGGCTGGGCGACCTGTTATTTGTCTGGCGCAGCTTCCTTTGTGCCCTGCTTGTGCAGGCGCCCGTGATGCCTAAAAGTGATGACACCGATCAGTCCTGCCCGCGCTGAGCTGGGGACCGAGCGCATCCCCATTTAGGGACAATTGGCTTCCTGCTCCCTTCAAGGGAATTCTAGGCCAWAATAAWAAAAAAAAAAAAAAAAAAAAAAAAAAAGTGATGTCAAAGTAATAGGTTCCCAAGTAACTTGAAAGGAAATTAAAATGGATTTCTTTAAAATCATCTCCCTAGGGGAGCAAAGAAGGTTGTTAGCAATGGAAGGCTCATCATGCCTTGTGCTGCTGGGTGGTGGAGAGTTTTGCTGCCTCTGTGATGCTGAGRTTTATGTGCAGTGGGAGGTATCAGCAGCCACGTCCTTGCAATGAATGCCCTGTGCTGCCCTTGCACACCCAGCCTGGGTTCCTGGAACAGGAACTACACGTTCATCTTCTGTCCTTTGCCCCATTAGGGATTTTGGCAGGGAGGGAAGAAAGGGTTTCTTGGACCTATGGCATCCCCTGGACTGAGTTTTTCCCTCCTGCTTCTCTGGGTGCCTAGTATAGCTGGGCACACTTTAACCCTAAACAAGTTTCACTGGCTCCTTTCTTCGATGACTTCAGTACTTTCTAGCTTCAAATTGGAGCTGACTTTATTTAAAAGTAGAACTTAAGACAAATATTTAATCCAAATACTGATTTCTGAATAGGGAAATGACTTTAACATGCTTTCAATGAAGTAGAAATACGAGCTATAATACACCCACACACGCATACTCCCTCTATTTCCCTCTGTTTAAAAAGTCATCTTCTGCTTTCATTTTACAAGTTGTAATTCTAACATTTTACATTTAATGAAGTCATAATTGTGTAATTTCATAAGGGGTAAAGTCGAATTTTATCTGTTCTGGTGGATTTTTTTTCTAGGCCCTGCATCCATCTGTACAGAAAGCAAAGGCTTTCCGGAGCATTTTCTGAAAAACAAGCGTTTGTGCCCAAGCTTGAAAATTAGGATGAAAGTGACATTTTATATTTGGCCAGCAGCTAAAGAGCTTGTTATTTTCAGTAAGGTTAAAAGCAACCTCTGTTGGGCAGCTCTGGCCTCGGGGGTCCCAGCTCACCCAGGTCATTAAAGCAAAGTCACTGACGCCAGTGATCTCGCTGTGCCATGGGAGTTGGCCGCGTTCCCGTGCGGAGCTTGGCCATGGGCAGCTCCATCCTAGTCACCTCCTCCTTCTGTCCTGCTTCCTCTGTGTGCCTTTCAGGGAAGCAAGAAGCTGGCTTTTGGGAGGTCATTGGACTAAAATTGTTGAGATGTGGGCTGGTCATTTAGCAGGAATCACAGAGCTGGTCATGCATCACCTCTGATTTTTGTTGTTGGTTTTAGGAAAATTCTGAGCTTGTGTGGGTGATAATGGCCAAAGTAGCTCTTTTCCTATAGTATTCTCACTCAGGTGTCATAGGATTGGGGTTTGAGGTGATCTGTAGGTTCAAAATGTCCTGTTAAGGGCCATGGGTTGGAATGAGTGGAAGAAGTTGGGAGCATCAGTGTTAACTGGACAGGATGTCAGTGTCTGGGTGGTTTTGGTGTCTGGTGTCTCTTTTTCCCAGTTACAAAAAGCCTGATATTTAAGAAGTCATGTGGAGCATCATTTGCAACAGAATAAACATTTTGGCATGTCGCATTTTACGCAGCAGAAATACTTCTGACTTCCCAGCCCTCAATATCCGTAACTCGCTTGAAAGAATCGCTGGCGTCTGCCCAAATGCCAATATCTTCTCAGCCGTATGAACCTTAATATCACGGCTTAAGCTTTAGTCTTTGAGCTGTGCAGCACAGCTAAATGCAAGCGGTGCTTCCTGCGCCGAGGGACATCCTGCCTCCCAACCCACCGGCTTTTTACTGATTTTCATCTCCTGCTGGCTGCAGCATTGCAAAGTCAACCTAATTCCAGGGCTTCTGAATGGCACGTGTTTCCTAGCCAATGGTGGCATCTCTTTGGGCTGTTTGTATACCATCCAAGGCTGTGAACTACGCAGGCAGGGCAGCCAAAAGCAGGACTGCCTCTTGCTGCTACCCCTTTACGCACAGGGAAAGGGAGGATTGCAGATGCCTCTGCTCATTCTTTCAGTGCTTTATCCCGGGTTCCCTCCTTCCTGTTCACTTTCTTGTTCCCCATCTTGGTCCTTTCTCTTTTCTGTTCCCTGCTGCCCAATTTTTTGTTTCCTCTTCCACGCCAGAGTCACTTGCATTGGGCCTCTGTGCCCTGTGGGGGCTTTTGGCTTTGGCCACAGGTAGGCTGGGAACGGACATCCCCATCCCTGAGCTCTCCTGCCAGGACTGCCCGGGCA
This sequence comes from Nothoprocta perdicaria, assembly GCF_003342845.1. Lineage (NCBI taxonomy): Eukaryota > Metazoa > Chordata > Aves > Tinamiformes > Tinamidae > Nothoprocta > Nothoprocta perdicaria. The sequence goes on from NW_020455488.1 coordinate 382,476, forward strand.
GTGGTGCCCCCAGCCCTGTTCCCTTGGCAAAGATGGGTTGTTTAAAGCATTACAGGCGGCGTGGATCACTCTGACAGATCCGGGTTAGCGGGCGCTTACACAAGCGGCGCTGCCCGCGGGTGCGAGGCCGGGCCACAGCCGCCGCTGCGCAGAGGTGAGGAGCAGCTGGGGCCAGCGGAGCTGCTGGGCCGCACCGAGAGCCACATCCCGGCGTGCAGGGACGTCCAGGGGCCGTGTAGGGGCAGCTGGGCTCCTGCTGGAGCCCATGCCCCGTTAGGAAGGAGCTTCAGGAAGCTGAGGGGCAGGAGCGCCCTGCATGATGAGTTTGGATGCTTGATGCCGACCTAGCGTGGAGGGGTACCAGGACTAGCTGTATGGCCTGGAATTGTCCTAACGAGCAGGAGTGGTGGGTTTAAARGGTTCCTCAGCTTTCTGCTCCATGRCTCGTGTGTGCCTGTGCGTGCTCCAAGGGTTGTGAGGGGAACTGCAGCAAGGGCAGAACATCCCTGGTCAAGGAGGACAGGGCTTGTGTTGCTTGCTGATGAGAGGCCCTGGTCGCAGCTGGCAGGTGTAACCACTCTTGTGGGGAGCCTGTCTGGCAGGCTCGCTCAAACTCTTTTGGTGTTTGAGACCCCCAGGATGGAGCCTCTTTCTCTAGCTTTTCCTTAGAAATGTGCATGTTCATGTGTAGCCTGCGACTGGAGGGAAATGATAAAAGTTGTCGCACCTGCTAGGAGAAGAGGGAGCTGGTATCTCATCACACCTGCCTGCCACTTGTTTTCTCATGCGTCATTCTTCCTTTCAACCGCAGTGTTTTGGCCCTTTGGGTTCTTTCTGGTGACCAAAGTACCTTTTTTTTTCCTCCTGTGARTTCACCTCATTAAGCTCTCCAGAGTTTGCAAGGCTTCCTTAAAGCCTTTCTTGAGGTCTTCTGTGAATGCGCTTTTGTTGAGTCCCACTATAGCTCACAGATGGGCACTGACAGGGATTTTTAACTAGGAACTGTGCTAGAGCAGCAGTTTGGGCTTTGATGCTAACTAGAACAGACAAGGTCACCTGAGAGCCCTTTTTTTGGGCTAAGAGGAGATGAGCAAAAGCACCCCATTGAGTTTGGCTCCTGGTGTTGCAGGCAGAAATCCCCCTGGAGCAGCACAGGGAATCGCAATGGCTGCTCCCTCCCTCTCCCTCCCAACACAATTCTTTCAGTGTCAAAAGGAAGATCTTGGAAAATGAAATTAGTTTTATCTCAGTACAGCTGTTAACGTTACATGTGTCGGGAAGAGCTCTTTAAGGAGGCCAGTGACCTTCATCCATGTGGAATAAGTGCTGAATAATGGTGAGCTTTCATGTTTCCAGAAAAAGAAAGTGGCTTTTTAAATCAACTGGAGATGTTTGAGGCGTGGAGGAGAAAAACTGCGTTTGGAAACGGGGGGCAGAGTTTGCATGGAAGCAGAGCTGTGGCTTGCAGGGCCTGGCAGGTGCTGCTGCTTGCAGAGACATCAGTGAGCGTGAAGAATTGCACCTACGTGTCTGGTCTGCTGCTCCTTGGTGGTACCTGGAAACCTCTTTCACCTCTTTAAGATGTTCATTCTTGTTCCTCTCGCCAGCTCGGGGATGTGCGTTGCCACCCCTCACCCTGGCTTTCTTTCCTTRGACTGGTTCACATTACACACTTCCTCAATGTCCTCTGGTAGTGTGTGATGCACATCAGCCATTCGTTTAGGGAAAGAAATGCATCTTGAACGATTTATTTATAGGCTGTCCTCTGTCTGCTTACCTCTAACCTCTTGCTCTAAGGAGGCATTGCGTCCTGGTGGCTGCAGATCCCATTCCTTCAGTGCACTGTCGCACCAACCTTCCCACCCCATCTGTGCTCTCCAAAGTTTATCTTTCACGTGACTGATGCAGAGAGACCTGCTCTTAAAGTGAGCCCTTGTTCCTCAGCAGGACTGATGCGGTGGTGTCTGCAGAAGATCTGCTCCTGTGTTTGGTGAACGGGTGCTCTCCAGGGCTGAAGTGCTCCACAGGAGTTTGCTGAACTCGTGTGCTGCCTTGTGCATCATCAGCTAAGTGATCAAAAACATGAATATCATCTTCTGTTTCCCTCTTGTGAGGTCTGAGCTTCTCACTTGATATGGGATGGAACTGAAAACTCCCACCCTTCACATGCAAGGTCAGATTACTGATTATGGGAGAAGTTTGATCTTTAGGATCCTGTGGTTCAGAATTTGGTGCCAGTTGTTTCTAAGCCTTTTTCCAATATGCTGTAGCAAATATCCAGCAAACAAGATGCAGTTGCATTTCTTCTGGGTAGCTTTCTGTTCTGTTTTGCTCGTTTCTGGCAGCAAGAGAACAAGTGGTTTCATTAGTATGTGGTTATGTTGAAAGGGGTCTGTGAGGRTAACAGGCTTCCTTGAAATCAGAGGAGTAAAGTCCAAAACCAGCTTCTTAGCACACAAGAAGGAACTGCTCTTTGAGGCTTGGGCAATGGGTTTGAGAAGCTATTAAGTTTCTTGGGGCTTCCTGACAAGGTAGAAACAGCTACTCTTCTTTGCAGTACTTGAGGATGAAGTAGCCCCTGTCTCAGGATTTCAGAGGGCCACTTGTCCCTGTGTTGTCTTGCTTGGCACCGAGACATCACCATTCCTGGCAAGCAGGGCTGCTCCGCGATGGGAATGGGAGGATGGAGGTGCTGTTCCTCGGGCTTTACTCATTTGCAGCAGCAGAAAAACAGACTTTAGCTCCTTTCCCACAAGTCACTGAACCTCTTCCTGCATTTCTTTTTTTTTTTTTTTTTGAAATACACAGAAAGGAGAGGCAGTAAATATATTATCCAATAGTCTGAATGTGGCTTCATTCCTCTTAATGGTCCGTGACTGCCCTGTCATGTTGGGGACATGTGGGTATGTCCCCAGCTCAGAGAAGGTTTAAGGGTGTGCTTGCAGGAGGCTTTGAAGGCCCCCCCCACCATCCCTAGAAGGTTCAACAAACCTTTCTAAAGCTCATCTGAAAGCTGGGGAAAGGTCTCCAAAACGTGTGCACGAATGTGGCACCTCCACACATGGCTCCTTCCCACAGGGAGTTACCCTGATAACGCTTCTCAAAATCCCTGCTCTTGCAAAAAGCTTAAAGCAGGGAGGGAAAAGCATTAATCTTTTATTAATTAGGTAATGAGTCATTCCTGTGAAATTCATGGCACGTTACTGGCATCAGCATCCTCAAGAGGGAAAGGTAGGAGAAGTGAGACTTCTTATGCAGCGTTGACCTTCTGCCTTTGTTTTTCTTCAGTTAAAGCACCGTTTCTTTACATCATGTAGAAAATTAGATGCTGAAATTCAAGAGAGGCAAATTAATTAAGAGGAGGAATGCAGGAAACAATAGAATTTCTCTTCAACTGTATCCACCCGTGTGACTTATTAGTTTTGATCTAGATCTCAGCTCTCGGGTCAGAAGTTTACTCTTTTATTTTAAAGAGAAATGATAGTTGCTTTTGGTAAGAACCCATAGGAAATGCTACGTGTTTGTGGAACTTGCACCTGAGATATTAAAGCAGTATCTTSGTCCTATATTGTTGGCAGCCCCTGACTGGATCAGAGGGGTTTTGCTGTGTCTGAAGGGTGGATGTTGCTCCTGGGATGTTGCTCCTCTCTTGTTCGACTGAGGACRCTGTGCAATGTGACTCATTCCCGGCTGCAGGAAGTAGTTGGGGGCTGCTCAAGTGGCATGTGGTTTGTTTGGAGAGTCTGCAGCATGGAGGGAGCACCTGGCCTGGGAATCGATCGCCTTCCGAGMAAAGGAAGGGATAGAAAATGGAAACAGGAGAGGAAAGCTGTAGGCACAGCTGCCCATCTGTGGGGAGGTGTCTCTTGGAATGAAGGCATTAAAGCCTTGGGTATTATTTTAAAATCCATGCACTGAAAAGGCAGAGACTCAAAATTTAGCCTTACACCCACGTTCTTGCTGCAGTAAATATTTTTGCAAAAAAATCAATGGAGGGAGCCTACTCAGCAGTGTAAATTCTGTGTAATTATTGAGCGGAGAATTATAGTTGTCAGGTATTGATTCCCTCCGCTTTGGTAAAGCTTCCTCCTTTCCACGGAGCTGAATTACAGCCGCGGTGACGGCATTACCAGGCGGGAGGAAGGACAGCGTGTGCTCCTGTTAGTCAACGTATGGATAAGGGGATGCGTGTAGAAATGCACAGGCATGACCAGATTGCTCTAAAAGCATCTGACCAGCAGCAGCAAAAGTGCTTAAGGACTGAAATTTCCTCCTGTGACTTCAGAAAGCTGCTGCTGCTTCAGCTGCTGCAGAAGTTACTGTGAGCTGATCTTGAGCTATTGCTCCGGGGACGACCCCGGAGATGAGGGCGTTTGCTGTGCTGGTTCTCTGGTCCGCCCCTGGTTGAAAACCTTAGTAATCTTCTGCATTTAGAGCTATTCCAGGATGCTTCTGTCTGATGTTAATCTGCTTCGCTGAGCTAGCGGGGTGGCTGCAAAGCAGAAGGGACCAAGACTTTTCCTGGAATGTGTTTCTTTGGAGGATGGCGGGAACTGGAGGGAAACGTTCCCCATGTAGTTCCACTTGCTCTCATATCAAGGCTGAAGGATGCCCATGCCATCTCAGGGTGGGCTGTGATCACTGCGGAATCCCGGTGTTCCTAGTAATCTATCCTGAGGAGCAGCACCAGATGATTCCGCTTTAAAACAAGCAGCTGGTACTGCTCAGGGAACCCTTTTCCTCCAGCTCCATTGTATATCAGAACAGTTTAAAATGCAGTAAACTGAAATACTGAATAGGGGACTGTGACAGAGTAGCAGGCATCATTGCTTAACCAGTAACTCTTCATTGCTTAACCAGTAACTCGGGGCAAGCGACACCTGCCTTTCCTGAGACCTCGAGATGAGATGATTCAGGTCACATCTTAGTTGAACACTGTTTTTGGTGGCCTTGCGTGTCCTCCTGGCTGCCGCCAAGCAGGAGGAGGCTTTTACTTTTGCCCCGTGTGAAGCATCGCTTGCCAGCTGAGCTCTGCAGGGTGGTTTTCTTTTGTGAAGAATACTTCAAAACTAAAAAAAGTCAGTGTTTCAAAGGTAACCCAAAAAACCTTTTTAAGAAGAGGTGCATCCAAATCTTGGCTTCTTGTAACATTCTTAAGGCGTTCAGAGAGGGATTTTGGGGTCAAAAATAAATACAGCAAGGCAAGAAGCAATCTCGGTGCCTTGCTGAGCAAGGCCAGGAATGCTGGTGTGTCCTGTGGCCCGAGGGATGGGGCAGTTGCCTCCACTTTCAGTGACCCCAGCCAAGAGTATCTCGTACCCAGGGAAGGAAAACCCTGGTGCTGCCGGTGAAAGGCTGGCGACGACTTCCCATGGTGGCCTCCTGCTTTGTGTGCGCTTTTCTGAACTCGCTGGGAATAGCAGAATGCCTTATTTAGTAATTTTTATTTCTGCTTGCAGCTGTTAACTTTTCCATTTGTTTTTCAATGCAAATTTTACATTTGCAAGAAATAAATGGATTAAAAGCTGAATTTAATTTCCCTATGTTCCTAAGGGAGTAGGGACAACCTTGTAAAGATCTCAGTTATTGCAAGTGTTTAGTACTGCTGGTTGATTTGGAAGGAGGAGGGAGAAGCTTTCCCAGCACCTTGTGTACAAGTAACTTCCTCTCTTCTTTCCTCTGACCACACCAAGGCAGAACTGTGTCACTTTTCTACCAGCTTCACTCCTACCAATGCATTTGGATACAAGCTGGCTGCAACAGAAAGCCAGGTCAAGGACAAAAATCCCATGCTAATCCACTCTCTATTTAATTTGAGCTGCGCCCTCCCATCTTGCTGCCTTTTTTACCTCTGTAGGGTCAGCGGCAAGGCTGCTGCGTCCTGGTGTGCAGCGAGGGAACTGTCTTGTTCTTCTCCTTAACCCAGCAAAACACCCTGCATTTMTGTGACATTCCGGCCACGTCCTCTCTCGGTAGCCCTCGCTGCTGCCGGGCGCCTTTGGGAGGGTCACTTGGGGTAACCAGCATCCTGCAGCGAGTGTGTGCGGGAGATTTTGGGGTTTATGACCACGTTTGAATCCCTTTTCTCTGCATGTTTCTTGTGCTTTTTCCTTGGAGCCTGAGCCCGAGGCGGCTCCGTGTGATGCCAGACAAGTCGCTTGCACTTGTCTGTTACCTAGAAATCATTTATTCTGCTTTGCTCCATCTTGATACTGATTTGCTTTCTAATGACTACTGAAAAATCCTTTTTCCTCTCTCCTTTTGTTTTTATGGTGTCCAGGTTTGAAAACTTCCAATGTTATTTCCTCAGGAGAGAAATAAGAGTCTATTGTTGCTCCATTTTGCAGAGCAAAACACCCTACCTTGGTACTTTACTACTTGCAATGGCAAGTAGTATAATAGTTCAATGGAGAGGTAGTGTTTGGTTTTGTCCTTCTCTGTGATACTTAAATATCAAGCTAAGCAGCTCTGCTATGAGAGCAGAGCTCACTGGAACGCAGCTTTGGGACCAGCTTTCCATCAAAGGTTGTGTCCAATGTGCTTGGCAAGAAAAGCTGAAGCACCTGCCAGAAAACTTGAAAAAATCYGATAATAGTGCAGTTCATCCTCGTTGGCAAAGCTCTGCTTCCCACACAGGTGAGCAGGGAATAGGAACAGATTTGCAGAGAAGGAGCTGCTTTATTATGGGTGGTGAGGAACAGAGGGAAGAAAAATTAAGCCAGGCCCTAGTGTATATAGGGGGTAAAGCCACCCTGCAGTACAGGGGCGGGTCGGGGCTTGGAGGCTGCTCTGCCCTCCTTTCGGGAGGGTTGGTCAGTCTGCAACCCGGGGTTCTGGGCAGCTTTGCGCCTGGTTTGCTGGTTCTGCATCTTTTRTGGCTCGGGAGGTGAAGGGGCAGAGTTTTCACTCTGGGCTGACACATCTTCCAGCGGCCCCGGGGGRCTCTCCTCGTGCACAGACCATAAGCGCTGGCTTTAAACCACGTGCTGCCTTCCCTCTCTCTGAGGTTTGCATCCCTGCTTGCAGCAAGTACACCGAGTCACACGGATGCAGTGAGCTGGCTTTGCAAAAATGCTCGGTGTGTTACCTAAAAACCACTGTTGCTTGTGTAACAGCTGAGACTTAGGAAAATCTGGGTCTTACGTGCTGTGCTGCAGTCAGTAAATCCATGTCTGATGCTCTCTACCTTGGCTCTGAAGATGGGTGTCATTGCTCTTAATTGAATACATTCAATCAGTTTATATTTCAGCAGCATAAGCATATAAGCGTTAAGATTCTTGTGTGGTATAAATCCAACGGGTATAAATTTATTCATTTCTCCACCCCTGCAATTAAAAACTCTTCCCATGCATGTGGGAAGGAAAACTACTATTTTTTTTTTCTTTTGTATTGAAACCATTTAGCTTTTGACTCTTCACCTGAGGTTTCTCTGCAGCTCCTCTCAGTAGGTAACACGGGTGCCCTTGTGTTGCAATGCAAAGTCATGCTGGATAATCACCCATCAGACTAGGAAGCACAACTTGGCCTGCAGTCAAACCGGCTTCACACTTCAGGTTTCTCTCTACAGAAGGTAYTTGGCTCATGTAAATTAGACTGTTTTGCTCCCAATACACTATTCACTTTGGCGTTTTATCCATCTAAACATTACTGATCTTTGGACATACCTATTTGCTAATAGATGCCTTGGAAAAAAAAAWCCCTTTTTTATTTATCTTCTTTGTGTGCATGCATGTTTTTTAATTCATTCTAGCACATGTGATGTTTTACTTGGATTTGTAAGACTAAAAGTGCCCGCCTCTGAGGTGCCCTTGATAAATACAGTGAAAACAAATTGGAGATAAAAGCAGATTTAGTGCCCCGGTGTGCAGTGTGTGACCCCATGTGCAGCGGTAGCTGAGGAGCTTCTTGGTCGTGGGAGGAGTCAGCAGCTCAGCCCCTCCTGGGGAGCTCTGCCAGGCTGCAAATSAGACCTCCCATCTCGGCAGTATCTGGTGCATCCTCAGGATCAGCAGATTTGGTCTCTCTGATTTACAGGATTCATCATTTACGGGGGAGAGGAGGGTTCCTCTTAGGACAATATTTCCTGTTAGGACAATATTTAATATCTCATAATCAATATCCCCTGAACAGGAGGGTCCTAGGACACGTTATCCACCTCTTGCTCTGCTCAGCAAGCAGCCTCCTACCTCCGGCACCCCCACCAGGTCCAAATAGTCCCGATGTCACTGTGAGCCCCCAGCCAAAGTTGTTCATCCTTGTGTGGCAGAGCTGTCGGGCATGGTAAGGAGCATTAACATCAAGCGGAAAACCTTGTCACCTCTGTGTAAGAGACATACATGAAAGGACAGTCCCTGCTGCTCTGAAAATGCAAGTGTGTGACCAGACGTGTAAGTAATGTAATGGAGTTTGCAGTAAAATATCTGTGAGGCTTTTGAATGCCTCCCTCAACCCATGAGGCTGCCTTACCTAGGTGGTCACTGGTGCTGTCTCTTTGGGGGAGAGACAGTTTGAATATTTCTGCCCCTTCTGTGAAAACCAGGTGTTGGTTTGTACTTAGACCATGTTAAATTTGGTTAAACATYTGACCATGCTTAGTTTAGGTGCAGGCGTGGGGCAGGATTTGGGGAAGGTGCCTCTGCTCCTGCCGCTCCTTGGCTGTGTCCTTGGGCCTGCAGAAGTGCCCGTGCCTCTAACCTGCCTGCATTTGGATGCCCACAAAAAGCAGGGCCTGCTCGTGCATCTCCAGGTAGGTTTCTCACTCGAGCAGAAGTGCAGATTCATTCCGCTCACTTGCAAACATTGGCTTTAACCTCTGCTATGTGTTTTAGCCTTCTCATCCATGAAATGGAAGTGGTGATGCTCATTTTCTTACCGCACAAATTTGTTGAGGGAATTAATTGATGTTTGTGCAGAGCTTTGGAACCTTGTACAAATGTTAAGGGTGGTGTTAATGGGACTTTTAGAATAGCGGATCTGTCAAAATAATTTTAAGAAAAAGCAGTAGTTAAAAAGCTCTCTGCTTCACAGTAATTTGAGTTTAGAAGATGGCATCAGGTGTGGTCCTCTGGAGCTGGCTTTCCTAGGGCTTCCCAGGACCCTGTTTGAAGGTCAACATCCATGCAAGACTCCTGAGTTCTCAAATTCCCTTTGCTGTCCTTTCCTTTTGCCCAAGYGTTTTTTTGAAATGTTCTGCTTCGTAGGGAAAGGCATCCTGGCTTTGAGTTATCCTATCATCATCCTATATCGTATCTCATAGGTAAACTTCTCCAAAATTCAGTTGTATTTGTCAGCTCCTGAGTCTGTGTCCTGGCATGTGGTTCTTTTAGGAAGGAGCAAGTTACACAAATGATCACCCTGCTGGTGGGCTAATATTTTTTGCGATGTCATGAGAGTTTTAAGAATTAATTTGAAAATATGTCTCTAGTCCCTGAAATCAGCTAGAGAATATACATGCCATGTTTCTTTCACATCCAAGCAYGTGGGAGGATTTTGTTGTTTTTTTTCTTCTGGCTTTGTGTCTTCCTTGCTACTCTTGGCCTACTAAAATAAAAATTAATTCCACCCACCGTGTTCTAGAAAAAGCCATTTGCTGTTCTAGCCRTACGGTTCTCATTAAAATCAATGAGACTAGTCAATGTATGACTAACCCCCAATGTGAGCAACTTTAGGAGGGAAAAATGCAATTTTTAACGTGGTTCTCGTGTGGAAAAATTTTTGGTGTAAAGGAGGATTTCTTTTTTTCCTGGATCTGTAACATATTTATGGGCGAGTTTGTGTTTGAGGTATGCTGTGTATGTCCTGGAAGGAATATATCCAGTCTCCATCCTAAAGTAGTGATGGAGTTAAGCCAACGTGCAGTGGCTTTGGAACATCCTATTGGGCGTGCTCAAAGTAGAGCTTCCTCTGGACAGCACTTGACTCCTGCGGAGGTTGATTGCTTCCACGTCCCACTTGTGCTYGCTCTGCTCTTCATTTCCTCTCCCCTAGGGCTTGTGTTTAATATCTCTGCGATTCCTGCAGCCCAGCTGCTGGGACGAAGCGATCATCATCTCTCTGCCCCAAAATGAACCTGGACYGGGGCAGTTCCTCCTGCCCCATGATGATTTTCTTGAAGTGCCGTGAAACTTCCTCCCTTTTCCCCAGTGGAACTCACACACCTCATGTTTTTGGCTAGGGTTAGGGTTAGAGCTAGGGTTAGGGTTAAGACACAGAGAAAGCCTAGAGTCCCATGGGGTGTTGCACTAGAATACACTTGGAAAAGGAAATATAGGACACTGTAAGGACTGGCGCTCGGAGCATATTTGGCATTTAGCTAGCAGTAGGCCTGTGCACCTCTCGTTTTTGGCTAGGGTTAGGGTTAGGGCTAGGGTTAGGATAGAGACACAGGGAAAGCCTAGAGTCCCAT